>NC_092396.1:24027559-24180899 GCF_030028105.1 Mobula birostris
GCAAACGATTTGCCATCCTTTGAGTGAGGAAGTTTCTCCTCATTACGGTCCTGGATGTCTTGCCAGGCGTTCTGAGGCACTGAGCTCTGGTTCCACACTCCTAAACCAGAGGAAATCACCTCCCTGCAACCACACCGTTGAGCCTAGTTACAGTATCCAAAGTTGCAATGAGATTACCTCAAACAAGAGAAAACCTGCAGATCAGACAATATCTTCTAAACCTCATTCATAAATCAGAAGAGAGGGAGTGCAACGTATCTTTTAAACTGTTCCAATTAAGCTGATCAGAAAATGCATGTGCAGATCAAATGAACAAATCCGTTCACAGCTCATGATAATTAAGAATGAGATTTAGTGTGTAGATTTTAGTGACAAAAATTACCAACCGTTCCTTCTGAAACCCATATTGGCCTTATAGTTTTACTTCTTGGATTTTTTTTTGTTTTAATAAACATGTGTTTTGCTTCCAGGAAACAGAGTTCCCGAGCCCGGCAGGGTCCCGAGGATATTTATTTCACCAAACACCCTGGTAAGTCTCGTTTAGTTAAAGATCCTCTCTTTAGGAAATTAAGTTGGAGGGCTGGCAGGGGAAGATTCCTTTTTAACTATAAACCGAGCAACCTTTTCCGGTGTTCCAATTACCTTGAAACTACAAATTTTCAGCAAACCTTTTCAAATTTCCCCCAATTTTGTAGACACCTTTTCTACTGGTGACAGCTGTAAGCCATTGTATGCTTGAATGCATCTGGAAAAAACTCTTTGCAAGAACCCCCCCCCCCACACACACACACACACACACACACACACACACACCTGGTTTAGTGATCCACTGGCCCCCGAGATTTGGCTGTTGTAGCTCTCTTTTGCGGTCAAACTGCAGTTAATGTGCTATTTGTAACCGTTAGTGCTGGCATTTCATCTGCTGAGTATAAGATATAGTTAAGATAGGATGATGTTTCTATGCCAACAGACCAGCTGAAGCCGCTGAAGACGTACGTTGATCCACACACATACGAGGACCCTAACCAAGCTGTCCTAAAGTTTGCCGATGAGATCCATCCATCTGCCATCACCAAGCAAAAAGTGATTGGAGCTGGTATGTAAAACTTTGTACCTTGACAGGCAGTAGTTTTTCTCCCTCCCGGGGATCAAATGTCCAGTACCAGAGTGCGCCCATTTAAGACGAGAAGAGGCCATTTCAAAGGAAGATGTGAGGGGCAAGTTTTTTTACACAGAGTGGTGGGCTGCCTGGGGTGGCAGATACCTCAGGGTCATTCAGGAGTTGTTTAAATGGAGGGGTATGGACATTGTAGGGATTAGTTCAATTGGCCATTCGAATACTGATTTAAATATGGGTCGAATGACCTGTTCCTGTGCTATACTGTTCTATGATATTCATTTCTAGTACCCAGATGTGGAACTGTGCCCTCAGCAGAAGATAAATATACATAAGAGCATCTTAACTGGAGGACCACAGCTGATGTTGAACCAAGCCCCCTTACTGTTACTCATGATAGCACTGCGCCAGTACTCGGTGGTATTGTCCTGTTCAGCGTGATTTTTGTCTTGATAGATTGTTGCCTTTATACCTTTCTCAGGTGAGTTTGGCGAGGTCTACAAAGGGATCTTGAAGAAAGGGAGGAAGGAGATTGGGGTAGCCATTAAAACACTGAAAGCTGGTTACACTGAGAGCCAAAGGATCGACTTTCTAAGTGAAGCAAGTATCATGGGCCAGTTCAGTCATCACAACGTCATCCATCTGGAAGGGGTTGTCACCAAATGTAAGTAACTCAGTCAAATGAAAATAGAGAATTAGTTGGGGAAACATCCATATTGAATGATCTGAGGTGAATGTGTGACTTTCTGTTGACGATACATATTTCTCTTGTCCCCTCACAGACAAACCCATGATGATTGTTACAGAATATATGGAAAATGGAGCACTTGATGCCTACCTTCGTGTAAGTAACTACAACATGGATCAGTGCTTCAAGTCTTGTTGCATTGAAGCCTCGTAAAGTAGTTTTCATTGAAACCTTTTAAGCAATAGCATCCGATCTGTTACAACTTTACTCTAGTTTGTTCTAGTTCCTCGTCTCTCTACTGTACAGCTGGCTGAGATGGATGTATAAAGCTAGCACAGATATCTGTAATGAGATATACACTCAGTGGCCACATTATTAGGTACCCCCTCTACCTAATAAAGCGGACACTGACTGTATGTTCATGGTCTTCTGCTGCTGTAGCCCATCCACTTCAAGGTTCAACACATTGTGCATTCAAAGATGCTCCTCTGCACACCGTGGTTGTAGCGCATGGTTCTTTGGGTTACTGTTGCCTTCCTGTCAGCTTGAACCAGTCCGACCATTCTCCTCTGACCGCTCTCATTAACAAGGTATATTCACCCATAGAACAGCTGCTCAGTGGATGTGTTCTGTTAATTGCACCATTCTCTATAAATTCTAGAGCCTGCTGTGCATGAAGATCCCAGGAGATCAGCAATTTCTAAAATACTCAAACCACCCCATCTGGACCAACAATCGTTCCACAATCAAAGACACTTAGGTCACCTTTCTTCCCCATTCTGATGTTCGGTCTGAACAACAACTGAACCTCTTGACCATGTCCGCATGCTTTTATGCACTGAGTTGCTGCCACATGATTGGCTGATTAGATATTTGCATTAACGAGCAGGTGCACCTAATAAAGTTGGCCACTATTTATTTCTATACTTTGACACATTTCAACCCTACGGTTGAAATGTATAAAAGTACATTCAAATCTTGACTGTTTCCTTGAATTTGATTTCATCACTTTTAAAAATTTGTTAATGGAATCCTATCCTAACTAAAAGATTACAAGATTTCTTTCACTTTTCAATGGGCTTCAGTATTATAAAAATACTTATTAATCTGAAAGGAGTGGATCTGAATACACTCGTCACTGATTTGTACCAATTTCTTCTTCCACAGAATAACGATGGTGAGTTCTCTTCTCTCCAACTGGTTGGAATGCTTCGAGGGATTTCCTCTGGCATGAAGTACCTTTCCGATATGAACTACGTGCACCGGGACCTGGCGGCGCGCAATATCCTGGTTAACAGTCAGCTGGTGTGCAAAGTGTCCGACTTCGGTCTCTCGCGGGTGTTGGAAGATGACACGGAGGGCACGTACACCACCAGCGTGAGTATATCTTTTGCAGAAAGAGTGGCTCAGTGTGGAGAGGAGGGCAAGAAACGAGAGAGACGCAAACAGAAGATCCCAGCAGTGCTCACAAAATGCTGGAGGAACTCAGCAGGCCAGGCAGCATCTATGGAAAAGAGTGAACAGTAGACTCTTCAGGCCGAAACCTTTAATCGGGACTGAAGGGTTCATGAGCCCTGATGCAGGATTTTGGTCCGAAATGTCGACTGTTTACTTTTTTCCATAGCTGCTGCGTCCCTCCAGCATCTTGTGTGTGTTAATTAGAGAGGTGTGTGACCACAAATACCTTTAGTGCTTGAGGAAAAGCCTTGTGAGTGGAACCACTTAAACAACTGGAAAATGCAGATCTCTTCCAACTAGCTTGGCTGCAGTCTAATGAGGTCTAGAGGAGCAGGTGGGCAAGATGCTGCAAACCCAAAGCAACACACACAAAATGCTGGAAAAACTCAGAGATTGATAGGAACACTGCCTGAATATATCTCCTGACCAGAGAACTGGTGTTGATATGGCCTGAATGTGGCGCTCTGTCTGAAACAAACACTTAAAACTATTTCAAAAGAATATAAGATTTAAGTTTCTGTAGATCTTCCAAGTCCTATGATAGGGCAGCACGACACAAATTCTATCTCCATGTCAGGAGAGATGCTGTTTGTGTAAGCTCCCCTCCAGGACCTGAATCCCAGGGAGTGTCCAGACAGGCATCTCTTGCTCCATTTGTCTGCTATTCCACACTAGTACAAATTCTGTCTCATGTAATGATAGGGACATATAGCATAGAAACAGGCCCCAACCATCAACTGGTGTTCATCCCACTTACATGAAAAGCCCTTGTCTTTTCCTACCCTCTTATGATCAGTCTCTTCATGTATTGTTCAAAGAACGGGTGATGTTTAAGAGTTTGGTCCAATAATCTCCAATTGTCGCTTCATCTGTGTACGTGACCCGGTCAGTGTCAGACCCTGTCTGTGCTGATGTCCTCTGCCTCTGCCTGCCTCTCTCAGTCCCTCTGGTATGCAGCTGATTGTTTCTCTAGGACGTCTGTCAATGCAGCAATGCTATTTATTTGCTGCAACCTGCTACCTGGCAGAGAGTGGAAATGGGCGCCGGACAGCTGCTTGGGAGTTGTCCAGTTTGGCAAACTCTGCCCGAGAACTTGGCTACAATTTCACTGAGAGAATCTTAAATGAATGTCTTGAGAGGATGTGTTTGAATATCAGAGCTATGATTGCTGCTTAACTGCCTATAAACACCTTGTGATAAGATGAGAGCAAAGCTGTGACCTGATTGCTAGGATTTATTTTTAATCCTGTCCAAGGAGATTCTGTGATGCTCAGTTGCTGATAACAGGTGTTTTTTTCAGGGTGGGAAGATCCCAATTCGCTGGACTGCGCCAGAGGCAATTGCTTACCGGAAGTTCACCTCAGCAAGTGATGTCTGGAGCTTTGGCATTGTAATGTGGGAAGTCCTGTCCTATGGAGAGAGACCTTACTGGGAAATGTCCAATCACGAGGTGAGAGGCAGAGCTGTGCAATTCTGTCCTGCATTGATACCCGCAGCTTGACACAGCAAAAATGCTCTGAGCAGTTTGTCGGGAGTGTTAATGGACCCAAAATAAAGTTCCATAAGGGGGTACTAGAGCATGTGACCAGGAATCACGGAGAAAGCAGTCTGAGGAAAGGGGTGGAGAGGTTTAGGAGGGAATTCGAGTGTTGAGGGCCTTGTCCGTTATGAACTGGATTTGTGAATGAGTAAGAGGCCAAAGTTGAATAGGTAGCACAGTGGGTTTATGGGAGTGGTGGCAATTATAGAGATGGGGATTGACGTGATGGAGAGCAAAAGCTAGATGGGAATTTTAAAACGGAGTCGGCTTAACTGAGAGCCAGTACAGTTCATGTGAACACGAGGAAATCTGCAGATGCTAGAAATTCAAGCAACACACATAAAAAATGCTGGTGAATGCAGCAGGCCAGGCAGCATCTATAGGAAGAGGTACAGTTGACGTTTCGGGCTGAGCTGTAACAGGTCCTGTGTGTGGGGAACTGGACTGTGACAAAGTCAGCAAGACTGTTGGGTGAACTCGGGTTTAAGGAGAGTTGAACGAAGCAGGCTGGTTGACATTTAAGAGTCCATCGTCTCCCTTGATGTTTAATGTCCCGATCATTACTGAGCTTTATTTTGCCTGCTATTTCAAATTGCAAGAAAGCAGAGCAGCAGATGAAGAGCTGGAGTGTCTGTGGAGAGAAATGGACAGTTGACATTACAGCTTGAGATCCCTCATCTAGACTGAAAGATGGACTGGAGCCAGCCCGTGTAAAGGGGTAGAGAGAGCTAGCAGGCAATAGGTGGGTTCAGGGAGATGAGGTGGGACAGGTGGATGAGGGAGTGGAATGTGGGAATAGTGCAGCTTCTAACTCTGTTCCCACTAACTTCCACTATCACCTCCCATCTTCTGGTGCCTTTCCCCATCTTCCTTATTCTCTCCCCACCCCTCCCCAACTGCATTAACCTATCGCCCGCCAGCTCTCCTCACCCCTTTCTGTACTGGCCATCTCCCCTTTAACACTCAGTCCGGGATGCAGGGTGTCGGCCCGAAATGCTTTGACTGTCAAGTCCGTCCACAGGTGTGACCTGAGCCATTGAGTTGCTCCAGGTTCCAGCATGTGCAGTCTCCTGTGTGTGAGCGGATGGAACAGTCAAGGCAAGACCCAGTGATGACAAGAGGCTGTCAGCTGTAGATGAGTGGAGCGAATGTTAGACTGTAAAATAGATGTAGAAAATCTGGTTCAAAATTTCAAGTATGACCCCATTGTTGTTGTGGATTTGTTTTTTTTGGGTGAATGCCAACTGTAAATACATGAAGAACGCTGGGGGTACTTGTAGCATGACATGAGAGATTAAAGAGCTTAACAAGACTCCTGAGGAAGTGTGGGCGGGACTATGGTGGAGTATTGGTTGGTGGAAGGGCATCTGACAGGACAGATAGCAGAGTAATGCACAATCCCAGCTACTGGAGTGTCTGCAGAACAATGCCATTTTATTTTTTTGGAACCTAGAGCGGCCACAAGCTGCAGGTGTGGAATAGTCCAGTAAAAAATGAACTCCATGGATTCCTGTCATGTTGGCTTTTGGAGTTGGTACCTGCACTGGGAAAATTGGGCCACTTAAACCCTCTGAAATAGTCATAGTCATACTTTATTGATCCCGGGGGAGACTGGATTTCGTTACAGTTGCACCATAAATAATTAAATAGTAATAAAACCATATTGAAGTTACCATCTGTTGCCAATAAGGGTGAAGGTGGGAGATGGGAAGTGAAAATTCAAGCCTGAAGCCTCTGCACCAAGCACTCCCGACTTGCATGCACCATGAGGTTTTCCACTTCCTGCACAGTGCAGGGAGTGATCTTAGACCGTTCCACCTACTGGGCTTTATACTAGCAGTAGACAGAGTTGTCCTGACATGTCATCACTTATCATCTTGAGCTTTTTCCTGCCATTTCCAACGGTGCACAGAGCCCAATCAGCCATGTCCCGGGTTACTGATCTCAGCTGCCTTTTCTTCCCTGAAGGTGATGAAGTCGATAAATGAAGGATTCCGACTGCCTGCTCCGATGGAGTGCCCCTCTGCCATCTACCAGCTGATGATGCAGTGCTGGCAGCAGGAGAGGACCAAACGACCCAAGTTCTGCGACATCGTCAACATCCTCGACAAACTGATTCGCAGCCCGGAATCCTTGAAAAGCATTGCGGATTTTGATCCACGGTATGTGCTGGTATCGCGTATTTTTGGGTGAATTAATCCCAGACCTGGTTGGTTCCCTAAATTCAGGTGGGGTGGGGCAGCAAACCTGGTGGTGATTGGCGCTGATAGGGTAGAAGGTGGGTGTTGAGGAAACCCTGGCTTCCTATCAGTTGGGCCTTCAGCGATCACCTGTAAACGAAACGTCCAGGAACTTGTGGCTCTTTCTAGAACCGTCAAAGAGCATTTGCGAAGACAAATGCTTCCAATTCACAAGGCAACCGTTCCTGAGGTTGCCCTGTTTGCATTCAGGCAGTGCCAGGCTTGGCTATCTCTTATGCTATTAGGTTGCCGGTGGGAATGTGATTAAGGGATAGTTCCTTGTATTTACGGTGATTTTTTCCAGCAGAGTGTTGGCTTGCGTGAACAATAATGGGATAATCCCACCCATGCAACATTATTTATGGGAGCCAAGCTCTAGCTGAAAGTGTGCGGGGGAGCGGGGGGTGTTGGATTATCTGTGCTCTATGCATTGATAGAAAAATGATTTACATAAAAATGATGTCTTTTACTCACCGCCAAAAGAAACATGAAAGTTTAGGGACTTGATGATTTCTTGGTGTCGAGTGGGAACTGGTCAAAGATTCCATGGGTTTTTGAAACACACCAGGCAACTCCCAGTTCTGGTCAAGCCCTGGTAACTTCCATTTATACTAGGGTACCAAACCGGCCCAACTAGTGGTTAGTAAATGTAGCTTTGGTAATGAAATCTCTCCTGGCAGCGTTCCAGTTCACTTATAGCCCTGTAGTCCCAGAAGTGTACATTCCTATGCTCCAGGTGCACGAACAATGGAGAAACCACAAAATCCTATTAGAGCAATGGCTGTAGGCAATCTGATCAGGTCTCTGCACTGAAAGCATGTCTGACTGGCTTGGGACAGAAAATAATTAAGGATTAATCTTCACTATGGATGAGCAAGTGAATTTGAGCAGACCTGTTTTATTGCATTCTGCTGTGAGCCAGCCTCCTTTTATAGTCTGATATTTTAACCCCTCGCTGCCCTGGATTGCAATAAACAGAGCTAAATTTTAGTAGTGGGAACAGCCCTCAAATAAGATTATGGACCAAAATGAACTTGTTACCCTGGTGGTGGGGATGGGACTGGATGTGAAACACATTCCAGTAAAACTCACTGGTGCAGGGGCCAATTGAAAGAAAAATGCAATGTAATTCAGTTTTAGGAGGGATTACTGATTGTAGGTGGAATAAAAGGATCAAGCATTCCAATCTGATTCAATGATGCCTCTGTGAGTACAGGCATAACTTTGCATTGATATTTGCATTTGGACATTAGGGAGTACTGACATCAAACTGTCTGAGTCAATGGTTGGGGTGGGGCTTGATGGGAGTTGATTCTGCATGTTCTACAAAAGGAGTGAAGGAGAGATTTTCCATCCTGGGAGAAGCCATTCTTGTGGTGTTTGAGTTCAAAGTTATGCCTAAATCATGGAAGATTTACAGAATATTTGAATATCAGTAATCTATGAGGCCCATACATTGGTGTGATCTCCTCTTGTATTGGTTGGTCATGTTCGGTCAGTACTTCCTAGTCTGCCAAGCTGCCAATCTATTCAATACATTTTGGTTTTATAGAAATGAAACCTTGTGTAATTTTTAGATTTGCTGTAAAAATGCAATGTTGATGTACCCCATAGCTCCACCAGTCAGAAACTTTATTACACAGACCATGGAACAATACAGCACGGAAACAGGCCATTCGGCCCACAATGTTGTGCTGAACCAGCTAAAAAGTAAATCAAAAGCCCCTTAAAAAAGCTAATCCCTCCTACCTACACAATGTCCATATCCCTCCATCTTCCTCATATTCGTCTAAACATCTCTTAAAAGCCTCTAATGTATTTGCCTCTACCACCATACCAGGCAACACACTCCAGTCACCCACCACTCTCTGAGTTTTAAAAACACTGACCCCTCACACCCCCTTTGAATCGACCCCCTCTCACCCTCAATGCATGCCCTCTGGTATTAGACATTTTTACCCTCAGAAAAAGATACTCCCTGTCTACTCTATCTACGCCTCTCATAATCTTGTAAACCTCTATCAGATCTCCCCTCAGTCTCTGCTGCTCCAGAGAAAACAACCCAAGTTTGCCCAGCCTCTCATGTGCTCTCTAAACCAGGCAGCATCCTGGTAAACCTCTTCTGCAGCCGCGATATCCTTCCTATAGGGGGCGTCCAGAACTGTATTGTTAGGGAAATGTTAGAAGGGGACTTCTAACATTAGCTTAACTGCACTCCTCAAGAAATATTTAACCTGCAAAATGTTTTTTTAAATCAAAATAAGGGTACCTTTCCCAATCTGAGTTTGACTTGCCAGCATTTCCCATAGCTCAACCTGTAACCAGCTTCTGGATTGCGATAAGTGCCTCTAACCAGCAAGGAAAGATTGTCCATTGTAATGAAGGAAGTCCAGAGGAAAGTAATCCAAGATGTGACATGGTTTGTCATCAAGACAAAAGGAAGAGGTTTATAGATTGCAGTCTTCACTTACTGCTTGTTAGGCCACTGGTGTTTAGGGCAGCAATGAAGGTCCTCCGTCTCTGGCAGTGTTCAGGGCTTCCTTCATCGTGTCAGCAGCTTCCTGTCAGTTTTCACAACTATCATCCATGCAAGTTCTGGCTGGAGACTCAAGAATACTGTTGCACTCAGCTGCAGAAGGATTCTTCAATGTGGTTTTTGTCATTTTGCTTTACCAGTCAGGGTTGTTAGCCCCCAAACCTGAAGGACCAATGAACCACTCTTGGTCTGGCCTCTATCCTTTGACCTGCTCGGTGTGGGTGACTCTATCAGGAGCCAAAGCATAAAGCCCTGTCTCCGGTCAACTTAGCTCTCCGGGTCACTGAGGACACGCAGGCCTCCAAACCCCACGACAAGGTTGTGGTCCCTTTTGGATGCCTGCAACCTTCAATGCTAAGTATATTGAAGAGGGCATTGCACACAGCTGTGGCCCGCAGCATTGTGTTGTGACATGGCTGGTGTTAGCCCATGTGTAATAAAGTCTCACCGCTGATGTTCTGACCTTCCTGCAGCGTGTCCATCCGACTGCCCAGCACCAGTGGGACCGACGGTATGATCTTCCGCACAGTCAGCGAGTGGTTGGAGTCTATAAAGATGGGACAGTATTTGGAGAACTTCATGGCAGCGGGATACAGTACTATGGAGCACATTGTTCAACTAACCTCAGAGTGAGTAAATATTTGGGCCATCACTTTGCCTTTTTCTTTCTGGATTATGGCACGAGACTAACTGGAGGAAATGCTTCCTGCTCATCAGCCCAGTCTGCTTGTCCCTGTTAATTTCCCTTTGGATTTTCTGGGGTGGCTCCAAACAGTTAAGACGTGATCCCACAGTGAGTTAGAGCTTGCGGCTACTGTGCAGCCGAGCAGCTCAGAAAGGACGAGTTGCGTTTTAAACTCTCTCAAGTCATGACCACCTACACTGGGGATAGTGATGAGTCAATTTGCAAAAATGTCAATCCAGTGCCCCCCCCCCCCAACCCGAATGCTTTTTGTCCTAGCTAGAGCCCGCAGTCTTCCCCAGATCACCAACGCCTGCCCAATCTAGAGCCGTTAATCTCATTCCATTCATCACTTCACAGCTAGAGAGCTCAGCACGGAAGGGGATGTCTCAATGGAATCATATCTCAAGTTGCTGGGAAAATGTTTGCTTTCCTGAGGAATTTCACACAGATATGCAGACGCTTCAAGGAAGTGCTATTAATAGTTTCTATTGCACCGCGAAAGACGACAGTCTAACCCTCACCCAGAACTGTCACTGGCTAAATACACATGTCAGGTCCAGTGCACTCTAATCAACACGGTGACCCGATTTGCTCTGGTGGTGCAGAATTCCCACAGAGATGAGATAGAGACGAGACAAAACTCTTTGAAACGGTGGGGTTCTGCTGTGGAGCCTTGTGCGCAAGCTTTGTTTTCAGTACCAGAAACTGATTCAACATGTAATAACAGAAGCAGGAAGATAATGGGCTTTGGGATTGACCTGACTGAACAAAATATTATATAAAAAAAGAGTGCTTACATATTAAATAAAAATGTTAAGGAAAGAAAACAGTGTGGGGAGGTGCTGTGAACAAGAAAGAAAATCAGAAAGTTCACAGACCAGGTGTTTTTATTTTTCAAGTACTTTATTTATTGATGAAGTTTTCAATTAAGCAATATAGAACATTTATATTTCATCGTTCCTTCTGTTCACCATATAATTACATTTCTTCAGAATATTTGGATCAGGTTACTGTAGGATCAGTGTCCATCTCCAAACGTTACATGATTGCTAAGTTTGAGAGGGTATTACACAGGACCTAGTTTTCCAGTGTCCAGTAGCAGCCATTGACCTTGGTGAGAAAGCAGCCCCAGATTCAGTTCATTCCTCAGCATGTAGCCCTACACCTTGTCATGTGCTCTTAAGGACAGATCCTCATACCAGAAGACCAAAGTGTTTTTTTTTCATTAACTTTATGATCTTTCCAACAACTGTCCATATTTGACTTAATATGTGTCCCTGGGACTAGCCCAAGGAGGACAGCATCCTGTGGTTCGAAGTGGGTCTTGACAAAGACCACTGCATCCCTTCCAGATTCCAGAAGGAGACGGATGATCATTAGACCGAGGGCCCACACAAAACGCTGTCTAGTTTTGAAGGAATTTAAGGAAGATGGTGATGGGATGTTTATGAGCGACGGCAATTTTATTACATTCCTCAGTGAAGGGTATCCTGGAAACAGGCAGCTTCTTTTGGAAAGCGGACTTTAATATCAGGGTGTAGCAAGGGGGAGAAAAAGCTCTGCTGAGGGTTAAAGTGGGTCCTGTAAACAGTGAAAGAATTCACATTCATTGCGAGGAGATGGGGAAAAGGAGTGAAATGCCCTAGGATTGCCTGTCTGGCCCCAGTAGCAGGAAATGTCTGAGTATAAACACCAGGTTCTTATCTCCATGGAAACAAGGACAAATTGATGGCTTTCTTTGTGCTCCAATGTAGCACAGGATTCTACAGACTTTCCTCATTTGGGAGAACAGAGTGAAAGGAAGGAAAGTGTCATTGGCAAGCTGTGCAGAAGACCAGCCCAAATGCATTCTTACCACTGGACATGATTTCCCTTGCGTTTGCATTTTCTCTGCGCACTAGAGCTCTTGGCTAATTGTGTGAATTCCCTTCTTATTCTGTTTGATTTGCCTTCACCTAATTACCCATGACTTGAAAATAGGCCAGCTGGTTATTTATTAAAGTTCATTGCTGGAATGCTAAGCATTTCATTAAATGCTAACTACATTGCAGCCATCTGGCAACGCTGGTACAGGTGACCAAGATGACTGAAATGTATAACTGGAATCTCTGGCGAGTCTCTTTCCCCTCACATGTGCCGATTCTGTGCTTTTCAGGGACGTGAAAAAGATTGGAATCCGGTTACCAGGGCATCAGAAGCGGATTGCGTTCAGCATTTTGGGACTGCAGGAACAAGCTAACAGCATGGGTGTATACACGGTGTGATGTCTTCCTGTCCTGCACGCGGGAGGCGCAAACCCTTTTCCACGGACTTGCATTACTTGAATGGGACAACAGTCCTGCACTTGAGTGCTGGAGAGACCGGTGCTGAAGAGAAACTCGATTCTTTATTAAGAACTAGAGAAGGGAGGGGGGGAGAAAAGAAACACCTAGCCATCCTGCCTTTACAGCTCCCTCTTTCCCTGCTGGCTATTGTCTGATGTGGCCGTACAACAAAAAAGATGAAGCCTTTCAACATCACTGAATCCGCCTGGCTGTGACTGAATTGATGAAGAGTGTGAGTGTGTTTGTAGCAGGTTTAGTGGAATCAGCATTCAGTTCCTTGGGTGTTTGATTTAATCAGTAAATTGATTTGTTGATTTCATTCTTTGTGCCAGTAATGTGGTAGGGGATGTCTCCTTATTGAATACCATCTTTACAGTCTGTTACATCGTTGGGACTCCTGTCTCTGGAAACTTAGTTTCTGAATGTCTTGGGATTTAATGCTTGATAATGGCAAAACTTGGAGTTAGACCTGGCATGGTTGAATGGATGGTGTGCAGAACACCAACTCCTCTTTATGCCACCGAGGTTTGTGAACTATGTGGGCCAAAGGGCCTGTACTGTGCTGTAATGTTCTGTATTAAGCATGCTGAGAATTCCAATTTAAAACTTCAGCAGTGCTGTGTCAATTGTGCTTTCCACATCTCCCATCACGCCTGCTTTACAGCAGATTCTCTTTGCATAAGGTGCAGTCACAATCACCCAGGATTAATACTCGACGACGGCAAGTTTAATGGATGCGTGTGGCAGATGGTGGGGGGGGGGGGTGTGCAGGGGTGGGCTAGTACTCCCAGGATTGGGACTTGATGCCCCAAAAGATGATTGTTCCTGTGAAGGGATCAAACAGTCAGAACCCACCACCAAGCAACGAGACACTGGATCACAGGCAAGTGTTCAGAACCCAGTTTATTTCTAACGCGAACAACCCAATCGTTCACGAAACTCTACTGCATCTACGTCAAGGAACTCACTTACCTTCAGTAATTCAGACGAGCTGTGCTTATCCTGGTTAGGCAGCGATGAGTATTATAGCACTTTGGGAGTGTTAACAATGCATCCTATCCCAAAATCCCAAGGGCAAACTCTCCCGAAGTTCAGTGTCTCCTCTCTGCATCCTGCAAGCATCCCCATTTTTTCAGAAATCCCTCTTCCCAGATGTTTTATAACTATAATACATTTCCATATGATCCATACACAATATAGATTGTTGCCTTGGGAAGAGGGTGATGAGGGAAGGAATTTTGCACACAAAAAATTACTGCGGGGTAGATGGAGAAAGAGGGTTAGGAAGTATACTTTTCTCCCCCAAATCGAGTTATTTTATAAATTAAAAATATCAAATTTGCACAGGCTGAATTTTTATTTCCTGATTTATAGGAATCTGACAGATATATATATATATATTTTGTAAAATCTTTTCAGAAATAGTTTGATAGAAACCCTTGCTTTTTTAAAAAAAAGAAAAAAAAGATTAATTTAAAGTGTATTTATTCTGCGCTTTCCCTTCTGACTGATTTTATTTATTTAACTTAGTTAATGTTGTTGCCTCTGGCTGCAAGTGTGTGTGATCTTGCTTTTTGTCCTTTAATTTGCTTGTATTTAGAACATGATTTATTTATTCAGACCAAAGTGAATGGAGCATATCAACAAATTCTCTGCTCAAGATGTTTCTTTTTGTAATAAAAGTTGGTGTTCTGGTAGAGGGTTTCCTGTGAATTTTCCTTCCTCTCGTTTTAAGATGTTGGGAATCAGTTTCTACTTAGAAGTTCAAAGTTCAATGTTAGTTTATTATCAAAGTTATGTATACCGTATACAACCTTATGATTCATCTTCTTGCAAAAACAAAGAAATACAATGTCCATCAGAAACCAAACGCCGACAAACATCCAGTGTGCAAAAGAGGACAAATCGTGCAAATAATAAACAAGAACTACTGAGAGCATGAGCTGTAGAGTTCCACCACTGTATGAAATTAAAATGATTCATTGAAAGGTTAACAAATGCCATCGTTCATAACAAAGCTACAGTTGGAGCTGGCCTTAGCATTCAGCTAACTCTCTTCTCGAAAAAAGGATGCCATTGAGACCATCTTGCCAGGGGCAACTCTTTGAAAGGATGACCTAATTAGTCCAATCCCCTGCATTTTTCTCCACAGTTCTGTGGATTTTTCCTTTCCAGGCCTGTATCAAATTTCCCTTTAAAAGTTGCTATTAAATCTACTTGCACTCCCCTTTCAAGCATTGCATTCCAGATCATAAGCACTCAGTGCAAAAGAATTTATCTTGGTCTCTCCCTTCTGGTTCTTTTGTCAATAGTCTTAAGTCTCTGTTCTCTGATTACAGACACAGGCGATGATGCTTTCTTAGTCCCTCAGTTCTGAATTACGCTTTTTTAGCTGATTAAGCCAAAAGTACTCATGCATACTGGGAGGTGAGAAGATAGGTATGGAATTCCAAGCCTTGCTAGTAAGATACTGAAAAAAAATTCTTTCCTAATTGTAATGAATGTGTTTCACAGTGAAACAATACCCGAACTTTTTCACCACTTGACTTGGTCTGTCCCATGGACTAGTTTCTTGTAGCTTGCTCACACAGGTCTGAGATTTCATTTCACTTGGATTCCTGCCAGTGTGGTCTAATACATTTAATTACTCATTTCTTTCTGTGAGGGTAAAACTTCAATTAACTAATTCTAAAGGTCATGAAAGAACTTTAAACTATATGGGTGTGTGGTTTAAGATTGGGAAATTAGATTATAATGTTGCCAACAGATAAACAATGGTATATCTTTAAAGAAATATTCCATAAATTCTCTAATAAATATTCATCGCTTCAAAAAGCAAAGACCCTGTGAGGAGTTTGATCCAACTACTGGTAACTAATGTGGCTAATAATGACCGAGAACATTAACCTAAGGACAGGTAAAACTTTAGAAACTAACAAAAGATGATAAAAGTGATGGAGAAAATAGCAAGTGATTGTATATGATGAGCAGGGGGCACAAAAGACTAAGAGCTTCTGCAAGTATTGTAAGAAAAAATAGCAAATGTAGTTCCCTAGGATACGGGCAAAAGAAACGCACACAAAATGCTGGACGAACTCAGCAGGTCAGACAGCATCTATGCAGGGAAATAAAGTCACAACCATGGGCAGAGACCTTTAATCAAGAGAAATTATTTGGTCCCTGTCTTCATTGGATAACAAGAATTGGACAGAGATTGTAGGGAAGCAGGGATCTAACAATTTAAAGTAATCAACATTAGTAAGGAGAAACCAGGGGATTTAGAGCCAACGAGCCACTCCCCTGCAGGCCAGAACCACTCGTCAAGATAAAATAATACGGGAACAAAACTCCCTGGATTCTGGAACAGTCCCAGTGGATTGGGAGGTAACAGACTTATTCAAGGAGGAAGGGAGAAGCTAAAGCTCGGTTGTTGAGAAAAAACTGCAATCGATAGGCACCATGGCGCCATTAAAGGGTGGAAAATGTTCTTAAGATCAGCAGGCTGAGCTATTCAGTCTACATGAACGGACAGTATAAAGTGTCCAAGTTTTCTGTTGAAAATGTAACCTGTAGGCAGGACAATGGGTTTGTAAGGTGATACAGTCAGGCTAAGTGAGTGAATAGAAGCTGGCAGATGAAGTATAATTGATAGTGTGGATTTATTAATTTTGGTAGGTATACTTGAATGATCACTCAAGGGATCTGTGCAGAAATTGCACTAACAAAGCAATTAGAAAGCCAAAATATGTGTTGGCCTTCACGGACAGAGTAAGGACTTCTTGGAGCAACCATACAGGGTGCTGGAACGAGCGCTATGAACAGTTTTGGTTTCCAAACCTACCTCAATTCGAACCCAATTTATTGTCACTGGTGTTCGATGTATAATTTGTTGTTTCACGGCAGCAGTACAGTGCAAAAACGTAAAAGATTATAAATTGCATAACGCACACACAAAAAGTAGAATAATAAGGTAAAATTCATGGGCTGTTCAGGTGGCAAAGAGGGAGAAGCTATTCCTAAATTCCTGAAAGTGGATCTTCAGGCTCCTGTGCCTCCTCTCTGGGTAATAATGAGAGGAGGGCATGTCCCAGTTGGCAGAGGTCCTTAATTCATTGCTAATGCACTGTGTTCTGCATGCGTAGGTAGGGTGGGATGATAGCATAGCTGTTCCCACACCAGCGACCTTGGTTGAATTCCCATCGCCGTCTGCAAGGAGTCTGTCAGTGGCTACGTTGGTTCTCCCTCATTCCAAAGACGTGTGGGTCCGTAGGTTAATTGGTCACATGGGTACAATAGGGCGGCGCGGGCTCATGGGCCAACAGGGCCTGTTACTCTGCTGTATCTTTAAACAAACACAGAATTAATGATGGACGCTGCCTTCTTGATGCTTGGAGATGTTCTTGATGTTGGGGAGGGTTGTGTCTATGGAGTACAAATTTTCACAAGCAGTCCGTTGATTGAGTGGTCCTGTGAGGGGATGGAGTAGGGTGGGCCACTACTCACTGGAAGAAAGAGAGGTAATTTGGCTTAAACGTGCATGTTTCCATTAGAGATGGACAGGATAGATGCCGAAAGTCTGCTTCCTCCAGCTGGAGAGTCTAGAAGCCTCCACACAGACAGCCTCTGAGGTCAGGAGCAAACCATGGTCACTGGGACTGTCCAATGGATCTGAAGAAAAGGAATGATGAGGTAATGTTCATTCAACCCACTGAGAGAAATCTAAACTCTGGCTTCCCACACAGAAGTTCCTTTTTCCCTCTTCCTCCTTGTCACTACCTCACTCAGGAGTTGCAGGGAGGGAAATGGAGTTGAGATATGGCCGCTTAGATGATGGGTGACCGTCTTAAATCCTTCTGTGCAATTCCAAAGAAGGGACAGGTCAGAAATTGAGCTCCAACTTCCTTTGGGACATAAAATAAGAGACAGTAATGGTGGATGAACTGAATAAGTATTTTGCATCAGCCCTCACTGTGGAAGACACTAGCAGTATGGTGAAAGTTCCATGTGTTGGGGTCATGAAGTGCTCTTGGGAGATTGAAAGGTCTGAAGGTGGATAAGTCACCCAGACAACATGGTGCACACCCCAGAATTCTGAAAGAGGTGGCTGAAGAGATTATGGAGGCATTAGTAATGATTTTTCAAGAATCACTAGACTCTGGAATGGTTCCGGAAGACTGGAAAATAGCAAATGTCACACATGAGGCTGCTTAACAAGCTACGAGCCCAAGGTATTTCAGGAAAGATCCTAGCATGGATAAGGTTGTGGCTGATTGCCAGGAGGCAAAGAGTGGGAATAAAGGGAGCCTTTCCTGGTTGGCTGCCGGTGACTAGTGGTTTTCCACAGGGGTCTGTGTTGGGACCAATTCTATTTATGCTATATGTCAATGATTTGAATGCTGGAATTGATGGCTTTGTTGCTAAGTTTGCAGACAATATGAAGATAGGTGGAGGGACAGGTAGTTTTGAGGAAATGGAGAGGCTACAGAAGGACTTAGACAGATTAAGAAAAGAGGCAAAGAAATGGCAGATGGACTACAGTGTCGGGAAGTGTATGGTCATGCACTTTGGAAGAAGAAATGAAAGGGTTGACTTTTTTAAACAGAGAGAAAATATAAAAATCTGAGGTGCAAAGGGACTTGGGAGTCCTTGTGGAGGATTCCCTAAAGGTTAATTTGCAGATTGAGTCTGTGGTGGGGAAGGCAAATACGATGTTGGCGTTCATTTCAAGAGACTCAATTTGGTTTGGATCCTGCAACCTTTTTTATGGGAAGGCTGCCATAAAAGCAAGGATGTAATGTTGAGGCTTTATAAAGCACTGGTGAGGCCTCACTTGGAGTATTGTGTGCAGTTTGGGGCCTCTTATCTTAGAAAGGATGTGCTGAAACTGGAGGGGGTTCAAAAGAGGTGCACGAAAATGATTCTAGGATTAAACGGCTTAAGAGTGTTTAGATAGCTCTGGGTCTGTATTCACTGGAATTTAGAAGAATGAGGGGTGACCTCATTGAAACCTATCGAATGGTGAAAGGTCTTGATAGAGTGGATGTGAAGAGGATGTTTTCTATGGTGGGAGAGTCTGAGACCAGAGGACACAGCCTCAAAATGGAGGGGCGTCCTTTTAGAATGGAGGAACGGAGGAACTTCTTTAGCCAGAGAGTGGTGAATCTGTGGAATTCATTGCCACAGGCAGCTGTGGAGGCAAGGTTGATAGATTCTTGATTGGTCAGGGCATGAAGGGATATGTGGGAGGTGGGAGAAGGCAGAAGATTGGGGCTGAGAAGAAAAGTGGATTAGCTATAATGAAATGGAGGTACAGATTCCATGGGCCAAATCGTGTAATTCTGCTCCTATATCTTGTGGTCTTAGGTCTTATGTTCAGGTACTTGATCACTGTTACATGGATATATTGTGACTATCTTATGAGGATGATGTAATGGTCTTGTGGAGGTCACATGATGTAATTTTCCTGCCAGTGAGGTCACATGATGACCTGTTCTCAACAGGTATATAAAAGAGACTCCTGATGTGATGCAGTTAGTTTTGTGTTAGATACTCCGTTTTGATGCGTATTCGTCTTGTGATGCAGTATTGCTTTAAAGTGGAGTTCTACATTCTATTGTAAGTAGTATTGGGGAGTGAAGACCTTACCAAGGTGCAGGAATTTGCTGAGCCAAGTAAAGTTGATATCGTTTGGCGGTTTTGGAGAGGATTGACCTTTATTGAATCTTCGTTCAAGAAAAAGTGACATGCAACTGAGATATCCCCTGCTAAAGCAGGAAGGATAGTGCAGTGACTATTCTCCAGAGGAAAAGGTCAGTTCCCTTAAACCGTTTTATTTCTGTCGTCATGAATCCTGCGGACAAGGCAGGTTCCGGCTGGGATCAGCAGTAACGACACGTCTTCGAGGAATTCTTTACTTCAGGAAAGTCTCTCCTAATTCACTGTATAAATCTCTTGGACTTTCAAATTTACCACTTTAAGAACTGTTCTCGCATTTACCCTTTTAAGAACCGTTCCAGAGTTGCTGTATAGCAGTTAACTTCCGGTTAAGTTGGTCGTTTAAATACATTTTGCTATTTTTGAGCAAAGTTTAATAAATGTTTGTTTTTATAAAACCTGACTCAATTCTATATTCATTGTTGCCGGTCACGTGACAATCACGAATATCCAGACCTGTACTCCATTGTTAGAATTTTTGAGTTGCCCTTTTAAAGGCAAAACATAAGAACACTCCCCACCAAACTGTCTTGAAAAAGAGAATGGAGTTACTTCTGGTGTTCCAGACAATATTTCTCCTCAATAATCATTAATGAAATAGAGCTGTTAGCGTGCACTGTATAAATTATCTCACCATGTTCCCCAGATTACAACAGTAATGGCAATTCGAGAAAGTAGTCTATGGGGTTTTTAAGATTTGAAGGACATCCTGAGGTCAGGAAAACTGGAAAGATTTCCTTCAGAATTTGCATTAAATTTATGATCAGTCCAGTCATGGAACAATTAGGAATGTGCACGCGGGGAGTCACACAAAAGATACTGTTTAGTTATTGATCGCACATGAAATATTGATGACTGCGCCCTGGTTGATGAATTGATTGGCTGGCTAGTGGGAAAAATGGGGGAAGCTCTGAAATGTAAGGTGAAGGGACCTATTTTGGGAGTAACTGGAACTGTTGGTTAATATGGAAACTTCTAACATCCCAATTTATCTAAGAGGACGTTAACAAACCCTGGGCAGTTGAATGTGGGCTGTACATAGCCAGCCTCAGTGCACAGACTAACAATGTAAATTCCAAGATGGTGAATTTTATACAGTTCAGATATGGATTCCAGATGTCTCTAAACACCAGCTCCCAGAAACATGTGCTCCACTGATGGTGTTCCTCATTAACCACCTCATTGTATCTGTCGTGCCAGAGGGTAATAAAGAGGAAATAACGTAATACTGGGAACAAGCCACCTTTCATCTTGGTAAACTGAGACTTTTTAAATTACTTTCAGCCAACACAATACTCCCACATAGTCCTGTGTAGAAATAGCCAGGTAGAAAGGCACGCAATTTGATCACTGATGCGTGCAGCAAAAAAGTCTTCGATCATCAGTGTCTTGTCAGCAGAGTTTGAGTTTACTGGAAAGTGTCAAATCAACAAAGCCAATTTCACTGACCACTCCTGCTTCGTTCATCTCAATACAAGGTCATGGTGTAAACAGCAAACTCCATGGTTCCCTGTCCCTCAGCTTGTTGTAGTTTCTGCCACATTCTTTCTCACTGCACTGCACACTTTCTTTGTCTTCTGCTTTTTCTCTCTTCAGTGGATTTGTTTTGATTGGTTCCATGACAAATAATGTTTTTCTTTTAAGATCCTCTTTAACTTCTTTTCTTTCCCCCATTCCTCTCCTTGAAAACATCTCCTTATCTCCACTTCTGAGGGAAAATGTCTGTTTCATTTTGTGTTACATCATTGTTCTTTGATGAAGATTTAGACTGACAGGGAGGTGGCTGAGATGAAAACAGATCGGACTCTCTACCAGATGTTCACTAAGCTGTCTCCAGTCTGTTGCAGCACTGCACTATGTACACAAATAGCCCAACTGATCTTAACGCCCAGAGTTAGGGAAGGAAAGCTGTTGTTTAGTTTGTGTTTGTCTGTGTATTAGGTATGGAGAGGGAATTGGAGGGGGGAAGTACAGATTTATATGAGTTCTCACTCCTGAATACCACTCAGTGACCTTCTAAAATGTTGTGAGTACATGAATTCATGGCAGCTGAAACAAGTACACCAGTGAGAAGCCAGTAACATTGATACTGAAACACAAAAACGCTGCAGATGCTGGAAATGCAAAACAACACATACACAAAATGCTGGAGGAACTGAGTAGGCCAGGCAGCATCTATGGAAATGAATAAAGAGTCAACATTTCTGGCTGATCCCCTTCATTAGGACAGAGAAGGAGGGGAAAGGTGCCAGAATAAAAAGGTAGGGGGAGGGGAAGGAGGTGAGCTGCAAGGTGGTAGGTGAAGCCGGGTGGGTGGGAAAGATAAAGGGCTGAAGAAGGAAGAATATTAAGATTTACTTGTTGCTTTTTTTTCTATCTGGTAATAAAATTATTTGGACTTTCTTAAAGTTGCCCCTCTTTTGCCTGAATGAAGAAAAATCTAACCATGAATACAGCTTAAAGCCCTCCTAATCTGCAGCTTTCAAGAGAGGAAGGGAACGAGCAGAATGCATGAAGGAGCCAACGTTAGGCCACTAGCTCCTGGATTTATTAAGGACCATCTTCGTCCTCATGTTTCATTTAGGGATTTTGCATAGGTGCAGAAGATCGGGAAGGTGAAAAGGTATAGAATAAGCAATCAAATCCCAGGAATGTCTGCCAAATTGCTCATCTTTCCCCAGAACAAATGCATCACATCTTGAAACCGCTTAAGGTTGCTGCCCATTTGACAGTTTCTTAGTTTTTTTTGCCATTGGATTCCTGCAACAACTACGTACGTAGATGATTTGTCAAGCTTCACAACTTGCATTGAGCAACCGTGGAGATCATTTTGACTGGTTCCATCACTGTCTGGTCTGGAGGGGCCACTGCACAGGCTCGGGAAAAAGCTGCAGAAAGTTGTAAACACAGCCACCTCCACCGTGGACACTCGCCTCCCCAGCATTGAGGACACGTTTTAAAGGTGATGCCTCAGGAGCGCAGCATCATCATTAAGGACTCTGGCGTGGTGCCAGAGGACTGGAAAACTGCAAATGCCACTCCATTCTTTAAGAAAGGAGGAAAGCAGCAGAAAGGAAATTATAGACCAGTTACCCTGACCTCAGTGGTTGGGAAGATGTTAGAGTCAATTGTTAAGGATGAGGTGATGGAGTACTTGGTGACACAGGACAAGATAGTACAAAGTCAGCATGTTTTCCTTCAGTGAAAATCCTTCCTGATGAACCTGTTGGAACTCGAGGATATTACAAGTAGGATAGATAAAGGGGATGCAGTGGATGTTGTATATTTGGACTTTCAGAAGGCCTTTGACAAGGTGACCCACATGAGGCTGCTTACCAAGTTAAGAGTCCATGGTATTACAGGAAAGTTACTAACATGGTTAGAGCATTGACTGATTGGTAGGAGGCAGCAAGTGGGAATAAAAGGATCCTTTTTCTGGTTTGCTGCCAGTAGCTAGTGGTTTTCCACAGGAGTCGGTGTTGGGACCATTTCTTTTTATGCTGTATATAAATGATTTAGATGATGGAATAGATGGCTTTATTGCCATGTTCGCAGATGATATGAAGATTGGTGGAGGAGCAGGTAGCGTTGAGGAAACAGGTAGGATGTGGAAGGACTTAGACAGATTAGGAGAATGGGCAAGAAAGTGTCAAATGAAATACAATGTTGGAAAATGCATGGTCTTGCACTTTGGTAGTAGAAATTAATGTGCGGACTATTTTCTTATCGGGGAGAAAATCTAGGAATCTGAGATGCAGGAGGACTTGGAATTCCCTGTGCAGAGCACCCTGAAGGTTAACTTGCAGGTTAAGTTGGTGGTGAGGAAGGCAAATGCCATGTTAGCATTCATTTCAAGAGGTCTACAATTCAAGAGCAAGAATGTGATGCTGAGGCTTTATAAGACACTGGTGAGGCCTCACCTTGAGTATTATGAACAGTTTTGGGCCCCTCATCTTAGGAAAGATGAACTGGCATTGGAGAGGGTCCAGAGGAGGTTCACAAGGATGATTCCAGGAATGAAAGGGTTATCATATGAGGAACATTTGATGGCTCTGGGTCTGTACTCGCTGGAATTCAGAAGGATGAAGGGGGATCTTATTGAAACCTTTCGAATATTGAAAGGGCTAGACAGAGTAGATGTGGAAAGGATGTTTCCCATGGTGGAAGAGTCTAGGACAAGGGGGCACAGCCTCAGGATAGAGGGATGTCCTTTCAAAACAGAGATGCGGAGAAATTTCTTTAGCTAAAGGGTGGTGAATTTGTGGAATTTGTTGCCACATGCAGCTGTGGAGGCCAAGTTGTTGGGTGTATTTAAGGCAGAGATTGATAGGTTCTTGATTGAACATGGCATCAAAGGTTACAGGGAGAAGGCTGGGAACTGGGGTTGAGGAAGAGGAAAAAAAAGAATCAGCCATAATTGAATAGCGGAGCAGACTTGATGGGCCAGATTGGCCTAATTCTGCTCCTACGTCTTATGGTCTTATGGACCCCCCCATAACCCAGGACACACCCTCTTCTCATTGGTATCATCAAGGAGGAGGTACAGGAGCCTAAAGACACACACTCACCCTTTCAGGATCAGCTTCTTCCCCTCCGCCAGTACGTTTCCGAATGAATAATGAACCCATGAATACTACCTCACTTTTTTTGCTCTTTTTTTGCATATCTAATTTGATTTTTTTATATATTTGTTATTGTAATTTATAATTAAAAATATTATGTATTGCAATGTACTGCTGCTGCAAGGCAATGAATTTCATGACAAATGCAACTGATATTAAACCTGATTCTGGTAAACATCTTGTGTGTTTGGCTGACAGTTTAATAAGTTGGGCATACAGGAGACTGCAGATACATAGAATCTGAAACAGATAACAAACCGCAGGAGGAACCCATCCACGGAGAGAAATGGACAACTGAAAGGTCCAGCTGAACAGTCTCAACCTTAAATGTCAACAGTCCATTTCCCTCCACTGATGTTGAGTCACCCACTGAAATCCTGCAGCATCTTGTTTTTCACAATTAATTGACCTTTGGAAAGTTGACAGTATGTGAAACAACTTACATTTTTCCTTTTGGGGTTGTTTTCTTTTTGTATGGATAAATCATAAGATCATAAGATGCAGGAGCAGAATTAGACCATTTGGCCCATCGAGTCTGATCCACCATTCCATCATGAGCAATCCACTTTCCCTCTCAACTTCAATTTCCTGCCTTCTAATCAAGAATCTATCAACCTCTGCTTTAAATGTACCCAGTGACCTGGCTTCCACAGCTGCCTGTGGCAATGGTTCACCCATGCCCCTACCCCCATGACCAATCCCTTCGAGACAAGAGGGAGCGTCCACCTCCCGGATGGAGAGCCTAAACAACAAACCTGGAGACCGAAGTGAATGATCGAGCCTGGACTCTTAAGCATTGGCACTAACCTTTGGGTCTACTTTGCCCTTGCGGGAGTAGGGCAGAGTTTGCAACAGCTTCTTCCATTGTCACATATCCAGTATTGTAGTGCGTAAGCAGACAGGAGATGTGAGAGGTAGGAATCAGCATCAGGTTTATTATGTCACGAAATTTGTTGCTTGCAGTCACAGTACAGTGCAATGCATAAAATCAATAAATTACAAATGAAATATATTAAAAAATTAAATAAGTAGTGCAAAAATAGTGAAGGCATCACCGTATACTGCGTCCGGTGCTCCCGATGCGGCCTTTTATATATTGGCGAGACCCGACGCAGACTGGGACTCTACGCTCTGTCCGCCAGAGAAAGCAGGATCTCCCAGTGGCCACACATTTTAATTCCACATCCCATTCTCATTCTGACATGTCTATCCACGGCCTCCTCTACTGTAAAGATGAAGCCACACTCAGGTTGGAGGAACAACATCTTATATTCCGTCTGGGTAGCCTCCAACCTGTTGGCATGAACATCGACTTCTCTAACTTCCGCTAGTGCCCCACCTCCCCCTGGTACCCCATCTGTTACTTAATTTTATACACACATTCTTTCTCTCACTCTCCTTTTTCTCCCTCTGTCCCTCTGAATATACCCCTTGCCCATCCTCTGGGTTCCCCCCACCTTGTCTTTCTCCCCGGGCCTCCTGTCCCATGATCCTCTCGTATCCCTTTTGCCAATCACCTGTCCAGCTCTTGACTCCATCCCTCCCCTTCCTGTCTTCTCCTATCATTTTGGATCTCCCCCTCCCCCTCCAACTTTCAAATCTCTTACTAACTCTTCCTTCAGTTAGTCCTGACGAAGGGTCTCGGCCTGAAACGTCGACTGTACCTCTTCCTCGAGATGCTGCCTGGCCTGCTGCGTTCACCAGCAACTTTTATGTGTGTTGCAAAAATAGTGAGGTGGTTTTCCTGGGTTGGTTCATTGTCTGCTTAGAAATCTGACGGCAGAGGGAAAGAAGCTGTTCCTAAAATATTGAGTGTGTGCCTTCAGTCTCCTGTACCTCCTCTCTGATGGTTGCAACGAGAAGAGGGCCTGTCCTGGGCGATGAGGGTCTTTAGTGAGGTGGAGAAGGCTCCAGCCATTGGAGAGAAGGTTCCGTCCTTCCCAGCAATGAATCTCGATCGCCAGAGTTCAGATGAAGTGACACCCTCATCAGTTTGTGGGCACGTCGTTCCCCAAGGCTTCAGCAGTAAAGAAGCAGGGAAGGGACAAGTGCTGGAACAAAAATATACCTGCGGGTGATACTGTACCATCATTGTAACCTACTTGTATCTCATGAGCAGATCATAGTTTGAAAAAAGGCTCTAGTGCTTTCCTGGTGTATGTGATGAATAAACCCTTCTCGGGCTTGCAGCCAGGTACACGTATCAATTATAACCAACGTTTCCATGTTAAACTTTGCCATCTTCATCAGGGATGATGCCCAGACATGGCCAGACTTCATCCCAGAGGAAGATGGTATAGTTTGTCATTAAAACGTCAGTTATCATCGATACCTGTACCTAGCTGCAAGCCCGAGAAGAGTTTATTTGACATCATGGTTACCTAGCGTTTAGAGTGCTGTTTACATTTGCCCCCTTTCCAAACACCCCCGTCTGGCCAATCCTGCAGGCACACCCATGATTTTTGAACAAAGAGGAACAGTTCCAAGAACGCATGTGGCCCCTCTTTGATACTCTCCCAAGCAATATGCAAATACTCCTTATCTTGAGACTTTGCTGAGATCAGCGAGGTAGAACTCTGATAACAGGCGACCTGATCATTTAGAAATAAGGATGGTTGGGCACCTGGTTCATCAGATGACGTTGACAGCTTCCACTCACCAGGGCACCAGTTTGTGCACTCCCTTTAAACTCACCTGTCCTACCAGCCGTACCTGCTTGAAGCTTGGTTCTATCTCCTCTGCTCTCTTCAGACCAACAGGCTTCATTGAATTGTTAGCTTTTAAATAAATCAAATAGGTTTTGTGGTCATAATTAAATGATATCCGGAAATCCGGAAAATCTGTTGGTCGGGCACTGTCAGGACGTGCTGGATTATCAGAATTAATTTGCATATTTCTTGTGAGGATCAAAGTAAAGTGCAGAGAGTTGTAAAATTAGTCAGCTCCATCATGGGTACTAGCCTCCATAGTGTCCAGGACAACTTCAAAGGGCAACACCCATCATTAGGGACCCCCACCACCCAGGACATGCCCTCTTCTCATTGCTGCCATCAGGTAGGAGGTACAGAAGCCTGAAGGCACACACTCAGTGATTCAGGAACAGCTTCTTTCCCTCTGCCATCCAATTCCTAAATGAACGTTGAACATTCACTACTTTATTAAAATTTCTGTTTTTGCACTACTTAGTTTAACTATTTAAAATACATATATATTTACTGTAATTCACTGCTTTCTTTTCCTCTCTATTATCATGCATTGCATTGTACCACTGCCACAAAGTTGACAAATTTCACGCCACATGCTGGTGATATTAAACCTGATTCTGAAAAATTGAACCTCTCCAGGCTGCAAAATCTGCAGCCTGGCTAATAGCTCCAAAGTAGAGCACTCTCACAGCAAATTCACATCACATCAAGGTAAAGAATAGTGCTGGCACTTTTCCATCCAGTTTCGGTGTCACAGAGGGCCCTGCCCAAACTCTGTCACCGTCTCTGCAACGCTATCATCACCCAACATGTTCCAGGATGTAGAAGAGGTGACCATAACGATTATGTTACTTATTGAGTAACTATCTCACGGCAGATAAATTGCTTGACATTTTTCCAAGCCCGGCTGATTACATCTGGATGAAATCATTCATTAAGTGCTGCGCCCTTCGGCTTTGAAGCTGTAATCAGGGCACACCGAGTCAGCAATGTGCTCAGGCTTCAGGTATTCCTGTGAAAGTGATAGGAGCAGCTATTTGTTTTACTCAGTGCCTGGTAACGCAGGACAAACTTCACATCTCTCCACTGCTGTCAGACGCTATAAAACTCGGCCCTCTTTGATGGGTGGGCATTCCTTTCATCGTAAAATAGCTAACTTTACAAATTCCTCTCGGCGTAGGATCGGGTAATTTTTGCGCAAACACAATTCCAGAGTGAAGTGGGGCAAAACTGAATGAACTCTGTCTATTGCACTCTCCATTTCAACACAGTTCACCTGCTGGCTCGCTGACATGTGCAGCAAACATGCAGAGCAGATGTTAACTTAATCCCATACTGGTGGCAATTTGGCTTCTTCTATGTAAACAGTAGGACTTTTTAAAAGTCCATTTCCAGTGGTGTTCCACAGCAATCTGTTCTGGAGACCCTGCTCTTTGGGATTTTTTATAAACAACTGGGAAGTGGAAGTAAATCGGTACACTTGGGACAATGACTGGGAAGTGGAACTAAGTTGGTAAACTTGCAAATGGGTCCCGTTGAAGAGTCTCAGCCTGAAATGTCGACTGTTTACTCTTTTCCTGGCCTGCTGAGTTTCTTTGGCATTCTGTGTGTGTTGCAAATAGATTAGTGGTATTGTCGTAGGTTACACTGGAACATTGATGGGATGGCAGAGCTGGGCTGTGAAGTGGCAGGTGGAGTTCTATCTGGAAAGTGTGAGGGTTACACCTGGGAAGGTCAAAGGCAGAGTAAAAGTTAGTGGCAGGGTTCTTAGCTGTGCGGAGGAACAGTGAGATCCTGGAGTCCCTGTCTCTGGTTCCTTCAAAGTTGCCACACAAGTGGATGAGGTGATTGAGAAGGTCAGTGGTGTGTTGGCCCTCGTTGGTCAGGGGACTGAGTTCACGAGCTGCGAGCTAATAATGGAACTCCATAAGACTCTGCTTAGATCACGTTTGGAGTGATCTGTTCATTTCCGGTCACCTCATAGGAAGGATGTGGAAGCTTCTGAGAGGGTGCAGAGGAGATTTATCAGGATGCTGCCTGGATTGGGGAGCATCTCTTTTGGGGATAGGTTGAGGGAGCTGGAGGTTTTCTTTTTGGAGAAAAGGAAGATTAAGGGTGATTTGATAGAGGTGTGTGAAATGATAAACGGCATAAGTAGAGTGGTCAGGGAGCACCTTTTTCCCAGCATGGAAATGGTTAATATGAGAGGGCATAATTTTGAGGTGATTGAATGAAAGTATAGGGGGAATGTCAAAGATTTGTTTTACGCAAAGAGGAACACTCTGTCGGGGTTGTGGTAGAGACAATAAAGGCAGATATATGAGGGAGATAGGCACATGGATGTTGAGGGAAGCATAAGATTAATCTTGGAGAAGATAAATAGATTGATAGATACTTTACTGAACCCAAAGGAAATTACAGTGTCACAGTAGCATTACAAGTACACAGATATAAATATAGTCATAGTCATACTTTATTGATCCTGAGGGAAATTGGTTTTCGTTACAGTTGCACCATAAGTAATTAAATAGTAATATGTAAATTATGTAAATTGGCTCAGGGTGTCTGACCCTCCAAGGGAGGAGTTGTAAGGTTTGATGGCCACAGGCAGGAATGACTTCCTATGACGCTCTGTGTTGCATCTCAGTGGGATGAGTCCCTGGCTGAATGTACTCCTGTGCCCACCCAGTAGTGGATGGGAGACATTGTCCAAGATGGCATGGCATGCAACTTGGACAGCATCCTCTTTTCAGACACCACCGTTAGAGAGTCCAGTTCCATCCCCACAACGTCACTGGCCTTACGAATGAGTTTGTTGATTCTGTTGGTGTCTGCTGCCCTCAGACTGCTGCCCCAGCACACAACAGCAAACATGATAGCACTGGCCACCACAGACTCGTAGAACATCCTCAGCATCGTCCGACAGATGTTAGAGGACCTCAGTTTCTTCTCCTTTAACATATGAGAAGAGAAGTGGAAAGAAAGTTACCACAAACAGTCTAACAGGTTATAAAGCCTAATGGCCGAAGATAAGAATGACCTCTTTGGAGTAGCACAGTTATCTTAGTCTATTACTAAAAGTGCTCCTCCGTTTAGCAGAGGGTGAGATACATTGTCCAGAATTGGCAGTGTTTTCCATAGGGCCCTTTTTTCTACCACAGCCTCCAGTGTGTCCAGTTTGACTCCTAGAACAGAGCCAGGCTTTCTAGTTTATTGAGCCTGCTGGGATCACCCATGTTGATGCCATTGTCCCAGCACACCACTGCGTAGAAGATTGTACTGGTGACAACAGTCTGGGAGAACATGTGAAGGAGCGGCCTGCAAACTCCTAAGGACCTCAGTCTCCTCAGGAAGTAGAGGGGACTCTGGCCCTTCTTGTACACAGCCTCTGTGTTGGTGCTCCACTCAAGTCTGTCATCCAGGTGCACCTCCAGGTACTTGAGTAGTTTAAAAGGTTAGCACCATATTGGGGTCTGAGAGGCCCTTACTGTTCAATGTTCCCAGCTTTAATGTGCCCCAAAACATAGGGCAGACGGTAAGGTACTCCTTTAGTTTAGACTCAGGTGTGATGTAGCAGTCCTGGCCTCAAGCCTTTTTATGAGATAATATACCAAAAGAAAAGATAACATTGGCCATGTTGGCTGAGGGGTAACTATTGGGCTAAGGACTAGCAAATGCTCACTCCCTCTTCTTCAGGAAGAGTTGTGGGCCCTTTTACGTTCACACAGGGTGATGATGTAGGTTTAATAGTTCATCCGCAGGTCACAACTACAGAAAGAGATGGTTGGGTTGAGTTGTTTGTCTGATCTTGGCAATTTAGTTGCAAACGTTCCATCACCGTGCGAGGAAACATCGTCAGTGTGCTGTTGATTGTGATGTGTCGTCCGAATGCTTGGCCTTTATCTACTTTTTTAATCAGCTGATGGGACATCATTTCGAAAACCCAAATGTGACGCGGGGAGGAAATCTGGTCACTGATTGGCTGTAGTCAGGAATTTTGTCTGCATCGATTCATAAATAGGATCGAGGTCTAGGTGATTGTTTACAGAATTGTCCACGGACAACCATGCTTTTAGAAACACTCTTGCATGCCGCATGTTAGCTTGCACCGTGACTTTCACTAATGCCCAGTTCAACTTGTGCCCCTCTCGATCTTCATGGATAGGGGCCAGGGAGAGTTGGTCATGCCACTTTACGGCCATGTAAAAAGCTGCCAGCGGAAGTGGCTTGGGAAGGTACATCAGCAACATTTAAAAACTGCTTTGACAACTACATGAATAGGAGAGATTTAGAGGGATATGGGCCAAATACAGGCAACTGGGACGCGCTTTAGAAGGTAAATTTGGAACCATGCTATATGACTTAATAATGTCTTCAACAATGCACTGTTGCGTCTCCCCCGGTTACAAGCTGAGAGTCTGGACCTATGACCTCTGACCAATGGAAATGCTGCTGTTCCGCATTATATCCTTCCTGAATGGGCTTCACGTTTTTTTTCTCTCTGGATCCTATCAGTGGTGGCTAACTTGTGCCAAGAATCCTATTAATGTCATCTGCCTCGTGATATATATCCTGTGAACATTGCCCGGGTACTGATTGCCACTCACAGAATGATATCAGAGCTCAGAAGATTAATTTGAGGGAACGGGCTGCATAAGCTTTTTAAATCTGCAGGTAAAGTGAAATACTACAGCTATAAAACGACGGCCAAGAGACAGGCTGACCAAAGGACAAAAGGAAAAGCTTAGTTTGAAATGGTAATTCTGAGTGAGTCTGTGAAAAGCTGAAAGGGGCAGGGAAATACCAACTCCATAGCAACCAGAGATAAGGGATCTTTCCCCCCAAGGCGGAACGCCAACTACAGAAAACTTATCTCTGCAACCCGGGTAAAAGTGAGATAAGGTTCTCATGTTCATTTTCAGCACCCATGGGTCCTACCTGGTGATGGACGTTATGGGGTTGGGAGGTGCTGCTGAAGTATTCACTGGCTTAGAAAGCCAAACTTGTTTTTTACTTTTTTAAAATTGTAATCCATACACAATGTTGGAGGAACTCAGCAGGTCAGGCAGCATTTACGGAAAGGAATAAACAGTCTATGCTCAGGCTGAGACCTTTCTTCAGGACTGGAAAGGAAGGGAGGTGGAGGTTAGAATAAGCAGGGGGAGGGAAAGGAGTTCAAGATAGAAGGTGATAGGTGAAGTCAGGTGAAGGAGAAGGTGGGTGGGGATGAAATGAGAAGCTGGGAGGTGATAGGTGGAAAAGGTAAAGGGCTGAAGAAGAAGGAATCTGATAGGAGGGGAGAGTGAACCATACATTTACTTATTATTTACCTATTTCGGTACTAAATGAGGCAAAATTGTTTAGAAGTGAACGGCAGTCCGGTTCCTTTGAGAGGGGCTGAAGTCCAGCTTCTCTTTGGTCCCACAAGAAAAAGGTCAGTTCCCAACCTTGCTCAGTTGGGGAGCCTTTGGAGAAGGCAGTGCTGAGAAACATCATTGGTGGGTGTTTTGTCTACCAATGCAGTTTTGATAACTACTGTACACCATGCCCAATTTGATAACGTAGAAGGAAACAATTTGCTTTATGAGTTCTTGCCGGCTCTGGGACCTTTGTCATAGGCGTCATTGTTTCCCTGTAACTAGTCTCTCTTGCACGCACACCAACTCCCTCCAGGTTGTCCAGTCATTCACCTGCAACAGGGGCAATTTACAATGGCCAGTTAACCTACTTTAGGATTTGGGAAGAAACTGGATTACCTGAGAAAACTCATGCTGTCACAGAGAGAATGCGCAATTGCCTATCAGGCACCACCCAAGGTCAGGATCGAACCCAGAGTTCTGGAGCTGCATGGCAGCACCACTCTCTGTCGCGGCACTGTGACCCGTCTACTTGTTCTAATTAACTCTGGGTGGGCAACTTAGACCCTCAATCTTGTTAGTGCGAGATCAAATCCGAGACTCCCAGAATATCTCAATCCCCCCACCATTAATCCCTAAAATAGAAGATTGGAGCCAAGAGAAATTCTGCAGGCACTGGAAATCCGAAACAAGATACACAAACTGCTGGAGGAACTCAACAGGTCAGGCAGGGTCTATGGAAAAGAGTAAACAGTCAACATTTCAGGCTGAGAGCCTTCTTCAGGACTCAGTTTGGAGGGCTGTTTTGACCAGAGTGTTTAAATATTAAAAAGACCGGTTAGATTAGATAAGGAAATCTATTTCCCTAGGTGAAGGTACCATGAACAAAGGATTATTCTTCCCTCCTGAATAGTTTAACTCTGATTTGAAGATTGGAACAGGCCTGTACAAGAACAAATCAGGAATGTTTTTCACACAACCTCCTTGTACACAACTTTTGTTTATTCAGTTTGAATAAAGATGCTGTTTTTATCTGCTTCTGAACATTTCTGACTCATTTAGCAACTATTGACAAAATGAGCTTCCAGGAGCAATACATGATAGTACATCTGATATGTTCCTGACTACGGATTTGCATTTAAATGAAATCACGTACTGCACAGCATCGCTTCCCGTGATTACTGAATGTTAAAGAGTCAACCTACAGAGTGCATTCAGAATTCACACAAAAAAAGTAAACAGCAAACCCTGCAGAAGAATGGAACGGGGACGTAACTTAAAGGATCTCCACGTTCATTTTGTTTCATTAGCGTGATTCTAACAGCATTGCTGGGAAGGACCATCATCCCTTATCCAGTTCAATTCTCTCACATCAAACCCCACCTTTGACCTAGGTCCAAGCTGGACATTGCACAGTTGGAGTGACACAGCAGCGTAGCGGCTGGAACAACTTTGCAGTTTCAGGCGTAAGATCGGGGTTTGATTCCCGCCGCTCTCTGCAAGGAGTTTGTGCGTTCTCTGTGTGACCACGCGGGTTTCCTCCGGGTGCTGCAGTTTCCTTCCATATTCCAAAATAGTTCAGCTTCGTGAGTTGTGGGCATGCATTGTTGGCGCTGGAAGACGATTATGGAATGCTCAGCACAATCCTCAACGTTTTGGTCTGATGCAGGTGACGCATTCCACTGTATTTTTGGATGTACATGTGAAAAATAAAACTAATCTTAATCCAGCTCTTCAACAGGTGCCATAGAACTGAAATCACTGCAGCATTGACGGAACCACTAGGTCAGAGATAAATAACTTAGACAATTCATGATGGAGATGGAGATGGAGATGCAAATTCAGTCCTCCTGAACTCAGACCTTGCAGTAAACTTGGCACTCAATAAGACTCACTAGGGGCTTTTGTCTCCCCTGTGTGTTAGCTTCCTCTCTCTCGTGGTTATGTGTCCTGCAGCTGTTCCTGGGTTTCTCTAGATACTGACAACCTTCCCAAGCCCTCATGGAGGCAGTGAAACTCAGCGGGCTACCGGCTTTCGACAGTGGCACGGGTAAAGTATTAAATATTAGTCAGGGTGACGTATTTGAAGCTATGTTCTCCCTGTATTGTAGGCCACCAGACCACTTGATTAGTGGTCCAAAACCCTGGCATTTGAATTCTCTTTCCCAAACACCCGTAAGTGTCACAGGTCAGATTTGGCTTTCAGAATCGAGTTCAACAGCACTTTATAAATGATGCGCCTGGAAGGAATAGGAGTGAAAACAGGTATGAGATGTAGATCAGCCAAGACCATCGAACATAGACATCTATAGCACATTACAGGCCTTTCGGCCCACAATGTTGTGCCGGCCATGTAACTACTCTAGAAGCTGCCTAGAATTTCCCTACCGCATAGCCCTCCATTTTCCTAGGCTCTATGTACCTATCTAAGAGTCTCCTCAAAGACCCTGTTGTATCTGCCTCCACCACTGTCGCCGGCAGTGCCTTCCACACACCCACCACTTCTACTAGCCAAGAGATAATAGAGGGGCAGATGAGTATCAAGTGATTGACTAAAGTCCTCTTGTCATCATACATTAATGAACACTGACTGCACTTTCATGTAGTCCTTGTTTTAGTTAATCTGAGCCACACTAAACAACCATCACCACTATCTGAGCTGCATGCTGTCAATGTAGCAGACTGGGTTGTACTCTCTCAGCATTGACTGGGCTAGGGTGGGGACTGTGAACGGAATAGTACTGTGGGTCCCTTATCATCATCACATCCAGTTTAATTCTTTTGCATCAAACCTTCCCTTTGATATAAATCAAGGCTGGATTTTTTTCTTCAGCTTGGTAAATATACAGTATAACTGTCAGGACTTGTGAGCGATGTAATTGGAGTAGGTATTTTTGTAACGATCCATAAAAAGTATCTGAAAGTATTTCACATAATGGAAGTTATGAAATAGATAAGGGAAAGTGGAAGTCCATGTGAGGAAATAACTTGATCGGCTGAAATCTGGCCGAGACTAGAGGCAGAAAGAACTCTCTACCTTTATAGAGTTATGGTCATGTTCTCCAAACTCTACCTTGGTGTTGAATATACAGTTTGTCAGAGTGGTTGTAATTGTGACCATCTTTAAATAGGATACAAATCAATGAGATATCCTCCATAACACATTGTTGTAGAAAACCATAAGCGTTCACAGTCTTCTGAGAGTATAAATTCTTCTTCACTATCCAAAAGTCTGCAGATACTCAGCATGTCATCAAAAACCTGGGCAAATTTCTATAGATGTGTGGTGGGAAGTGTGCTAACTGGCTGCATTACGGCCTGGTATGGGAATACCAATGCCTTTGAATGGAAAATCCTATAAAAGGTACTGGATTTGGCCCAGTATATCACAGGTAAAACCTTCCCAACCATTGAGCACATCTACGTGAAATGTTGCCATAGGAAAGCAGCATCCATCATCAGAGATCCTCACCACCCAGGCCGTGCTCTTTCCTCACTGCTGCCATCAGGTAGAAGGTACAAAAGCCTCAGAACTCGCACCACCAAGATCAAGAACAGTTACTACCCCTCAACCACCAGGCTCTTGAACAAAAGGGGATAGGTACACTCATTCTATTTCTGGTGTTCCCAAAACCAGTGATCTCACTTTAAGGGCACTTTATCTTGTTATTTCATGCTCTCGTTATTTATTGCTAATTGCTTATATCTGCATTTGCACCGTTTGTTATTCATTGATCCTGTTTACAGTTACTGTTCTATAGGTTTGCTGAGTATGCCCACAGGAAAAAGGATCTCAGGGTTGTATGTGGTGACAAGTATGCACTTGGATAATAAATTTAGCTTTGAACTTTGAAAGCATTTGATCCCCTTGATCTGAAACTATACATCTTTGTTCTGGATACTTTCTAAAGAAAATAATCTTCACAGCATTTACCTGGTTAACTCCTCTCCCTCCACAGAATCAAACGTTTCAGTAAGATTATTGTGTATTCCCTTAGTTTGCCCAGATCCCACTAGTAGTTTTCCCTGTGACAGACAGCAATGATACCTCTCTGCAGTTACTGCAGTCGGACATAGACCATAAGACCACAAGGCAAAGGAGTGGAGTTAAGCCAACTGGCCCATTGAGTCTGCTCCGCCATTTGATCATGACTGTTTTATTTCCCTCCCAAACCCATGCTCCTGCCTTCTCCCTGTAACCTTTCATGCCCTGACTAATCAAAAACCTATCGAGCTCCATCTTAAAAACTCCCAGTGACCTGGTATCCATAGCTGCCTGTGGTAACGAATTGCATAGATTCAACACTTTCTGGCTGAAGAAGTTCCTCCTCATCTCCGTTCTAAGTGGATGTCGCTCTATTCTGAGGCTGTGCCCTCTGGTCCTAGACTCTGCCATCATGGGAATTATCCTCTTCACATCTGCTCTGTGTAGGCCTTTCAACATTCGATAGCTTTCAATGATACCTCCTGTCAATTTCCTGAATTCCAGCAAGCAAAGTCCGGAGCTATTTGTCTTCGCTGTTGAAGTTGGTCACAACTATAGGATCTCTGAGATCCTCTAACGTATCCCATATAAGGAGATGAGACTGTTGATTTATGACCATGGTCCTAGAGGAACATTGTCTTGTTTTACTGTTCCAGCAGTTATGGTTGAAATGACAATAAAAGCCAATTGAACTTGAAGTTCCTTATTGCCAAGTTCTTGAACTTTAATGGGAGCATCATCTGCTCCTTGCTTTCTTTCATTTGGTATATCGCCGTTTTGGTTGTGCACAACGAAACAGATAATCGAAGGAATTTGCCAAAACATCCTCACCTTCATTGACGGCCGGGCCCACCCAGTGAGTGTTAAAGGTTAGCCTGAAGAAATCACAACATATTTAGCTAGAAGTGCTGAATAAATTATCTGTCTCAGTCTCCTCCCCAGATTATCACCACTGGAGAAGCCAGTCCCCTGGCAATTTTAATTCACTTCACATGACATCAAGAAAAGATTGAGAGCGTGGTGTACACCAAAGGCATGGTGGATGGCAATCCTGGCTATAGAACTCAAAATCTGCTCCAGGCAAGCATGTCAGCTGTTTCTACATCTACACTCTGGCGCATTCTATCCAAGAATGTGGAAAGTTGTCCGAGGACATCCAGTTCACAAAAAGCAGGATAAATCCAATCTGGTTACTTAAAACCCAAATCTCAATCATCAGCACAATGATGGAATGTATTGTTGAAGGTGCTGTTACGGAACACTTACTTTCCAATTCCAGGCCCAGTGTTGCTGTTCAAAGTTCAAAAAGTTCAAAATACATTCATTACCAAAGTACGTGTACATTATACAACCTAGAAATTCATCTCTTAACTGGCAACCACAAAACAAAGAAACCTAAAAGAACCCATAAAAAAAGAAGAACCCAATGTGCAGATAGAGAGGAAAAAGCCAAATAATGCAAACGATAACCACAAGCAAATTGCATTCTGAATTGAAGTCCACACAAAAAGAAATCCGAGACCCATACTGTTTGGATTTTGTGTTAGGAACGTCGAGTCCAGATTTCATCACAGCCTAGGTTGGTCCAAAAGTGGACTCAAGAGCTTCAGTCAGAGAAAACAAAGGAAAGAAAAGCTCAAGTTTTTTTTTCCTTCTCTTCTTTATATCTGCTGAACTAGGACAGTAGAGATACCAGGCAGGCTAGTGAAATGTTTCTCTTGCAGGAAGTGGGAAGGCAGGGAGACCTCTAGTGTCCCCGACGACTACAACTGCGAGAAGTACATCCAGCTGCAGCTTCTAACAAACCGCATTAAGGAGTTGGAGCACTTTACAAAGCACTGGTGAGGCCTCACTTGTATTGTGAGCAGGTTTGGGCCCTTTATCTTAGAAAGGATGAGCTGAAACTAGAGAGGGTTCAAAGGAGGTTCACAAAAATGTTTCCAGGATTGAATGGCTAGTCGTATGAAGAGCGTTTGATGGCTCTGGGTCTGTATTCACTAGAATTCAGAAGAATGAGGGCTGACCTCATTGAATTCTATTGAATAGTGAAAGGCTTTAATAAAGCGGATGTGGAGAGGATGTTTCCTATGGTGGGAGAGCTTAAGACCAGAGGACACAGCCTCAGAACAGAGGGACGTCCTTTTAGAATGGAGATGAGGAGGGATTTCTTTAGCTAGAAAGTGGTGACTCTGTGGAATTCTTTGTCACAGGCAGCTGTGGGGCCAAATCTTTATGTATATTTAAGGTGGAGGTTTATAGATTCTTGATTGGTCAGGGCTTGAAAGAATTTGGAGAGAAGGCAGGGGACGGGGCAGAGAGGAAAGTTTTATCAGCTATGATGAAATGGGAAAGAAAACTCAATGGGCCAAATAGCCTAATTCTGCTCCTCTATCTTATGGTCTTACATTAACTTGAGAATAACGGCCCATGACATTACAGGAATTTCCACTCAGTGTTGCATTAGGGAGCTCTGGGAAAATGGAGGTCAAGGGGCAGTGAATGGAAAATACTTGACTGGTAGGAGTCACACTTGGCAAGAGAGAAGAAAGTTGTTGTTTCTGAAGGCCAGTGAACCCAGCCACAGAAGGACAGGCAGTATCCGAATCCAATCATTAGTGTCCTTCCTTCATACAATGAGAAATGGAGATGTTTCAAAAACAAGGTCAAGTTTATTGTCAAATGCGGAAGTACATGAAAGCATACAGTGGGTGCAAGGAAAAACATACTTCCAGCAGCCTCACAGGAAAATAGCTACAGTTACACAGTGTTCACAATGAATAACATAAATTATACATGAGTTTTACAAGAAAGAACTTAAGTGGAACAAAATAAATAGGTCCATTGCAGTGCAAGGTGGACATGATATTGCAGATTATGAAGCCTTCACTTCCATTTGAAACTCTTCTGCTAATGAAACAGCCCCTACCTACATGCAGCATGACTTAGAGAACATTGGGCCACGTACCTGGACCAGCACAGCTCCACATCCCTTCTGCTATTGTAAATGTTCATTCCTTTCACCGCCATCACAAAATGGCCGAAGTGTTCTCAGTTGTAGCCCCCCAACAATGCCTCCCACTCCTGCAAACTCTGCTACCAAGGAGGACAAGGATGATGAACATCAGGTTGCTCTGACGTGGAATTAAATCTCCAGACCTTTTTAACTGCTGGGTCAATGATGTGGAGGATGCCATAAATATCAACTTCTTCTTCCGGTAAAAAGTTCTTCCCCTCTTCTATTCTTCACTATGGCCTCTTACCTCTCTTCACCTGCCTATCACTTCCCCCTGGGTCCCCTTCTCCTTCCCTTTCTCCCTTTCTCCTATGGTCCACCGTCCTCTCCTATCGGATTCCTTTTCCCCAGTCCCTTACCTTTCCCACTCACCTGGCTTCACCTTTCACCGTCCAGCTCTTCTCCTTCCCCTACTCCCACGCTTTTTATTCTGCCGTCATCCCCCTTCCTTTCCAGTCCTGATGAAGGGGCTCGGCACGAAACCTCAACTATTTTATTCACTTCCATAGACACTGTCTGGCCTGCTGAGTTCCTCCAGCATTTTGTGTGTGCTGCTCTGGATTTACAGCATCTGTGGAACTTCTGGTGTAGGACTGTATTTTTCTTGTAGTTTATCTTTCCTATATGGTGGCGGTAATGCACCATTAAGCTGGGTGCCAACCGCCGTAAAACAAGACGAAGAAGAAGCAGAACTTTCCTATGCAAACACGAGGAAATCTGCAGATGCTGGAATTGTACTTTATAGAATTACCTATATACGTTTGTACATGTAATTATCTAGTGAATTTTCCAGCAATTATGGTACAGTTGCTTCGGTACTTTTCCAGGAGTTTTTTTAGTTTTTTGTAGCAGGTGTCTCACAGCTTGAAACTGGCTGTTTTATAGTTCAATGGTTATCACTGGAATTTTGTTATCTCTAGCCAGATTGTGAGACAACCATGACTCCTTTTTCCTTTTGTACTTTCTTTGTTCTTTCGGCTCCTCTTTTTTCTTTGTTTTCTTCACCTATAATACTTAATAAAACAATTGAAAGCAATAAAGCTTTATGACTCATTCTTGACTTCTGAAGAAACTTTGGAAGAAAAGAGTATCAAGGTTCAACACCAGCGTTGCTACATGCTGGAAAATTAATAAAAGCAGAGAAAACATCTGAATAGATCATTGGTAATGCTCAGGAGCATTATTTAACTGAGCTGGGATTCTGAAATTCCGGTGTGCCAGAAGATTATTATTAAGTGATCTGATGGCTACAGGGGCCTTTACCAGTGAAGCTCTGAACATTTAAAAACTCAGACACTAGCAGAAAGATTTCTTCTCTCAAGTTGTTGAGTGTGGCAGCTGTTATCTCTGACCAGCAAAGTTGCAGTCATTGCTGTACAGATATTTACCTGAAAGTCCTGAAACAGCCCAGAGGCACATGGTTGAGTGCAGTGATGGCTTGGATTTCCAGGGCTGTAAGTAAACAGCAAAAAGGAGACTTTAGGTAAATTGCACGGTTTCATGACTGGCTCCCTCAGAAGCGACAACTGCTAGGACTTACCAGCAAATTCAATTTGAAACAATGTTCAATGTTCAGAGTAAATTTATTATCGAAGCATATATGCAGTGTTGTATAATTAATAGAGTGATAGAGAAGTAAAGCACCGAAACATAAGCCATTTAAACTGCCTACTCCCATCAACTTGCACCGGGACCATAGCCTTCCATACCTCTACCATCCATGTACCTATCCAAATTTCTCTTAAGTGTTGAAATCGAGCTCGCCTACACCACTTGCACTGGCAGCTCATTCTGCACTCTCATGACCCTCTGAGTGAAGAAGTTTCCCCTCATGTTCCCCTTAAACCTTTCACCTTTCACCCTTAACCACCGACCTCTGGTTGTAGTCCCACCCAACCACAGTGGGAAAAGCCTGCCTGCCTTAACCCTATCTATACCCCTCATAATTTTGTATACCTCTATCAAATCTCCCCTCAATCTTCTCAATCTAAGGATACAGTCCTAATCTATTCAATCTTTCCTTATAACTCAGATATTCCAGACTCGCAACATCCTTCTAAATTTTCTCTGTACTCTTACAACTTTGTTAACATCTTTCCTGTAGGTAGGTGACCAAAACTTCACACAATGCTCCAAATTAGGCCTCATCAACATCTTATAAAACTTCAACATAACATCCCATCTCCTGTACTCATTACATTGGTTTATGAAGGCCAAAAGCTTTCTTTATGACTCTACCTACCTGTGATGCCATTTTCAGCAAATTATGGACCTGTATTACCAGATCCTTTGGCTCTACCACACTCCTCAGTGCTCTATCGTTCACTGTGTAAGACCTACCTTGGTTGGTCCTACCAAAGTGCAACACCTCGTATTTGTCTGCATTAAATTCCATCAGCCATTTTTCAGCCCATTTCTCTAGCTGATCCAGATCCCTCTGCAAGCCATGATAACCTTAATCGCTGCCCATTACACCCCCAATCTTGGTGTCATTCGCAGATTCGCTGATCCGTTTGACCACATTATCATCCAGATCGTTGATATAGAAGACAAGCAATGACAGATCCAGCACTGATCCCTGCAGCACTCCACTAGTCACAGGCTTCCAGTCAGAGAGGCAGCCATCTACTACCACTTTGTGGCTTCTCCCACAAAGCCAATGTCGAGTCCAATTAACAACCTCATCTTGAATGCCAAGTGACTGAACCTTTTTGACCAATCTCCCATGCTGGGCCTTATCAATGCCTTGATAGGGTCCATATAGACAACTAATCCTCTGGTACAGTATTTCTCCTGTCACTAAGGATGATTTAAATGTCTCTGCTAGGGCCCGGGCAATTGTCTCCTGTAGGGTCCGAGGAACACCCGGTCAGGCCCTGGGGATTTAAATGTTTCAATGGCTTTCAGAAGGGTAAAGGGTAATGTCAGACACTGTATTCACACAGATTATGATCCACATCGTCCAGTGAAGGTTGCCTGTGACGCTTATGGTATACCTTAGGCACAGTCGTGACACATGTTATGAGTCATGGAGGTGAAAGCCCTGTAGCCTTAGCATCACATTCCCTTACCGCTGCAGGGAAAAAAGAAATTACGCACAGATTGACAGAGGGGCCTTGAGTCCGGCTTGGGGTGTAAAACGTTTCAACCAGATCTCGTATGTGTCAGAGTTTACCATTGTTACTAACCACCAACAACTACTGCCCATTTCCAGTCCTTGGAAGGGTTTCCCACTAGAAGCATCAGCACAAATGCAGAGATGGACTCTTTCCTGGAGGACACAATTACAACATTGAATTCAAAAGGACAACTAATCATGGAAATGCTGATGGATTGAGTAAGAAATCTTCCACAGTGATTAAATCCTTAAGCCTGAATGGGATAATTTAAATTTTACCAGCTGGCAATATCTATTTAGTAGTTGTAATTTATGGTATACTTTATTTATACATGCACACACACGTATAGAAGTTGAGATGAATACCATATTGAGATGGAGTTTATAGCTAAACAGGAAGGAGTGCTGTGTATGTAATATTTCAGTAATGTCGTAAATATATCGTTTGATTCAGCATTCATTGCTGTTTACATAATTAACTATGGGTTAGACCATAAGACCATAAGACATAGGAGCAGAATTAGGCCATTCAGCCCATTGAGTCTGCTCTATCATTCCACCATGGCTGATCCCGGATCCCACTCAACCCCATATACCTGCCTTCTTGCCATAACCTTTGGTGGCCTGATCAATCAGGACATTCAGGATTATATGTAAAAGTACGTGAATGACATACATCATTATGCCACCACGTCATAAGTACCCGCCTCGCTAAAGTAAAACAACTTAAAGTAAGTATACGAGTATCCTCGGGCTCCCGTGTTTCTCTTTTGATTAGTTTCTGGAGTTACAAAACATTACTTAAAGTACCTCACCGTATGCTACCCTGAGTTTCATTTTCTTGCAGACATTCACAGTAGAACAGAGAAATACGGTAGAGTTGATGGAAAACTACACACAAAGATAAAGAAATAAATAATACTGCAAACATGAGCTGTAGAGCCCTTGCAAGTGAGGCCATATGTTATGGAATCACTTCAGAGTTGAGGAGAGTGAAGTTATCCACGCTGGTCCAGGAGCCTGGTGTTTGAAGGGTAATAACTGTTCCTGAGCCTGGTGGTTCAGGCTCCTGGACCTCCTTCCCAGTGAGAAGTGAGCATAGGGAAGATGGTGGGAGTTCTGTGGAGCTTCGCAGTAAACATGTGATGACTCACAGAAGAAAGAGGATGTCTGACATCTTGAGGAACATTCTAGGATCATGCTTGAACTTCTAAACATGCTGCCCCTTACAGAGAGTTAGTGTCTAAATATATTTTCTATCCGCCCCTGTTCACTTCTATCCCCCATCAACGAGGCCTTAAAGGTCTCCACTTCTTTCTCAATAGAACCCCCAAGCAATTCCCCCGCACCACCACCCTTCACCGTCTGGCAGAACTGGTCCGCACCCTCGACAATTTCTCCTTCAGCTCCGCCCACTTTCTCCACACCCAAGGGGTAGGGAGGGGCACCCACATGGGCCTCAACTATGCCTTCCTTTTTGTTGGCTACATGTTCCAAGCCTTCCCTGGTAATGCTCTTTCTGCTCCACGTTGACGACTGCATTGGTGCTGCTTCATTCACCCGTGCTGAGCTCGTCAACTTCATCAACTTTGCCTCTATCTTCCACCCTGTCCTTAGAGTCACTTGGTCCATTTTTGACAGCTCTCCCCCTTTTTCGGTCACTCTGTCTCCTTCTCTGGAGACAAGCTTTTTCCCTCCCCCCTTCCCTCTTCTTCTATTACCCACTCTAGCCCTTACCTCTTCTCCTCACCTGCCTATCACTTCCCTCTGGTGCCCTTCCCTTTCTCCCACGGTCCACTCTCCACCCTTATCAGATTCCTTCTTCTCCAACCCTGTACCTTTCCCACCCACCTAGCCTCACCTGTCACCTTCTAGCCTGTCCTCTTTCCTTTACCCCCACCTGTTTATTCTGGTGCCTTGCCTCTTCCTTTCCAGTCCTGATGAAGGGTGTCGGCCCAAAACTATTTATTCACTTTCATAGATGCTGCCTAACCCGCTGTTCTTTCAGTGTTTCGTGTGCGTTGTTCTGGATTTCCAGCACCTGCAGAGTGTCTCGTGTCCAAATATATTGCTTAAGGAAAAAAAGGTATTCCTTTCTATAATCAATTATTTGTAATTTGTGTTTTTTTTTATATTTCTTGTAAATGTGGCTTGTATGATGCTGCTGCAAGGAAGTTTTTTCTTATTCCACCTGTTCATACAGGTACACATGCTTTTGACTTTAACATCAGTGCTTTTCATACCTGAGAGATTCTTGTTGTGCTTCAAAGCAAGAAAACAGTGGTCCCTGTTGCAGTGTAGAAAACGCAGCAGCCAATTTGCACGTGCAGCAAAGACAGAGAGCAGTAGTGTGATTATGTCCAGGCACTCCATTTTTACTGATACTCCTTGATGAATAAAGTTTGAGCAAGGCAATGGATAACACTGCTGGACTTACTTGAAATGGTGAGAGGGGATTCTTATTGATATGAGTAGGTTTAATTGGATCTGTCACAGTGCAACTCTCCCTCTGTACTGTCCAAGAGTTCATTGCCTTGAACAATGGGACTCATCACCTTTATATCATAGGTCTTGTTAGTTATCACCCAAAGCCTTTGCCCAAATATAATATTAGGGAATTTTTCCTTAAAACTCCAGCAAGCCCTAGACAAGAAGCAGGGAGGCAGAAACACAGTGAAGGTGTTGAGGGAGTGAAGGCATGTCAAACATACAGAAAGTACAGAGGTCACTGAAATCATTCTAATCACTGATAGAGACCTGTTGCTGGGCAGGTTCATTCAAATCTATAGAATCATAAATCACAAGTTCATTTGCAAACTATTGACTAAAAAGTAGTTAAATGATGTGCAACAAACTGGCAGCTGTGTGGCATGATTACATTTGGCTTTCTGATGTTTATACAAATTGCCCACCTAGAAAATGAAATTCCTTTTCTCTTGGAGGACTTTGCAGAGCCAATACAGCTTCCAGCTATCTCCTGTGCCAACATCATAAATATATTTTCACTTCGTTACGGCCAATGAAGCCACCCGAAATTTCAGCGATGGCTTTTGCGGCATTTGTAATCACTGGATGGGGTCATGCGCTATTGTTTTTGGCAAGCAAATTTCCTGTCAGTTTTTAATTGACACTTAACGTCATTTTCTTCTGCCATTCATAACATGCCTCAAACATTAACCCAGATTTAATATTACTTTTAAATGATCTTTTAGAAAATCTGAAGATCAAAAAGCTGTAAAAAGTGGAAATCTGAAATAACAACAGAAGATGTGGAAAGTCTTCAACTTGAAATGTTGGCTCCGTTTCTCTCTCCGCAGATGCTGCTTGACCTGCTGAGTGTTCGCAGAATTCTATATTTTTATTTAAGAAAATCAGCTTTCCTGCGTTTCCCCACAGAAAATGCAGGTGGTTGAACATTGATTCCTGGAATGGGGACCGGTGACTAGTGGTGCGCCTCAGGGGTTGCTGTTGGGATCCTTGTTATTCGTTATTTATATAAATGGTTTGGATTAAATGCACAAGTGTTGATCAGTAAGTTTGTTGATGACAAACAATTTAGAGGTGTTGTTGATAGTGAAGAAGGTGATCATAGATTACAAGGAGATCTTGATCAGTTAGGGAAGTCTGCCAAGAGGTGGCGAATAGATTTCATTACTGGTAGCTGTGTGGCCATGCATTTTGGAAAGTCAAACCAGCATAGGATTTACATTATAAATCAAGGCCATCAGACCATAAGGCATAGGAGCAGAATTAGGCCATTCAGCCCATTGAATCTGCTCCACCATTTCATCATGGCTGATCCTGGATCTCATTCTACTCCATACACCTGCCCTCTCACCATATCCCTTGATGCCCTGACCAATCAGGAATCTATCAATTTCCGCTTTAAATATACCCACGGACTCGGCCTCCACCGCAGTCTGTGGTAGAGCATTCCACAGATTCACCACTCTCTGGCTAAAAAAAAATCCTCCTTACTTCTGTTCTAAAAGCTTGACCCTCAGTTCTGAGGCTGTACCCACTAGTTCTGGATACCCCCTGCCAGAAGAATCACGTCCATCTTATCTAGTCCTTTCAACATTCGGTAGGTTTCAATGAGATCCCCGTGCATTCTTCTAAATTCCAGTGAGTACAGGCCCAAAGCTGCCAAACGCTCCTCATATGTTAACTGTTTCATTCCAGGAATCATCCTCGTAGGGCACTAGGGTGTGTAAGGGAACTGAGGGACCGAGGAGTCTGAGTGCCTAGTTAATTGAAAGCTGCACCCACCACAAGTAGACAGAGCGGTGAAAAAAGTGTTTAGCATGCTGGCCTTCGTCAGTCAGGACATTGAGTATAGGAGTTGGGAGATCACACTGTAGTTTTACAGGCCGTTGGTGGGACAGCACTGAATATTGTGTATAGCTTTGGTCATCCTGCTGCAGGAAAAATGTGGTTAAATTGGAAATAGTGCTGAAAAGATTAACAAGGATCTCGCCAGGACAAGAGGGCCTGAGTTATATGGAGAGGCTGGTCTGGCTAGATCTTTATTCCTTGGCATGTAGGAGAATGAGTGGTAAGCTTCTACTGCAGAAATATTTAACATTATGAAAAGCAGAGATAAGATGGTTGGCAGCAGTCTTTTTCCCAGGGTAGGGGAGCCCAAAAATGGGAGGTTCAGGGTGAGAGGGGAAAGATTTAAAAAGGACTTAAGGGACAACCTTTTCATGTAGAGGGTGATAAGTATATGGAATGATCTGCCGGAAGAAATGGCTGAGATAGGTACAATAGAATCATTTAAGAAGTACATGGGGAAGGTGGGTCTTGAGGGACTTTGTGTGATCGTTGAGTAACATTTGAGCAATCTTTTATTGGTGGATTAAACATTCTTGCTCGAGTTTACTTTTAGATACCATGATGACACATGCAATTAATACAATGAATTATTTAAATGAACAAGAATGCTTAGTCGATATATATATAAAAGATTACTCAACTATTATTGAAATATTAAATATGCAACAAGGGATATGGACTAAATACAGGAAATTGGGATTAGCTCAGAAGACAAAATGGTTGCTATAGATTCGTTGGTCTGAAGGGCCTGTACCTGCACTGTATCACTTCATGATTCCATGACATTTCTAATTGCTTTCTTCCTTTTTTTTTCTTTCTCTCCATGCTTCTAATTTTCTGTTTCCTCCTCCTTGTCTCCAGGCCTGTCAATTCAGTGTCGTCCCTTCCCCTTTCATCCTTTCACTCAGATTACTCACTTTCATGGACCACATACTTACCCAGCCTTGCAGGCAGCTTGGACACTGACCTGTGGATCAGAAGGACCTAGGTTTGTGAATCCCAAACCAACGTGGTGGTCAATTTCTGAACTCAGTTAATCCGATCACAGTTAATCCCTGTTCAACCAAGGTTCAGCCAACCCATAATCTCGCTGCAGCCAATAAAAGAGTGTTGTAGTTAAATATGTAGTTAATAGTCTTTTTAATTGGAATGGAAAGTTACATGTTGAGAAAGATGGCTGCAGGGTATCAGAAATAAATGTTACTTATGTAAATAAGCATGTCCTGAATGCGTGTGTTGTCTGTGTGTGTGTGTGTGTGTGTGTGTGTGTGTGTGTGTGTGTGTGTGTGTGTGTGTGTGTGTGTGTGTGTGCCCTTATGACAAGCTCATCATACGGCGTGTCTTGGGCATCTGAGACCTGACGGAGCCCATCCCTCTCCAGTTTTTTTTTACGAGGTCGAGTAGTTAGCTCGACTCTCAACCCAGGCACGGATGGAGAGCGTGCAAGGGAGCTGGCTGGATTCGAACTCAAGACCTCTCACCCCAAAGTCCAGCATTGATGCCACTACGCCACCAGCCGGGTACAGCTGTGTAATGAGTACAGCTGTGTGAAATGGGCACCCAAAATTGCATGATTGCATAATCCAGAACTTTTCTTTATTATCATTGAATGCAGACATACACTTCCCCAGAAGAGAAAACAATGGAGACTATCAATACAGCGTGAAATGTTCGTGGCCTGTGGGTGGGAGAGGCTTTTCTCCTATTGTTTTTCTTCCTATATATTTAAGACTAAGAAGCAAAGACAAAAATACCCTTTTATAATATATATTGCATAGTTATACCTTTAAGATTATGTGCGCCGTGTGCTATGATCATGACACGTTGCTGGAACAATCACTGCTATTTTGCCATCAATAACAGTCTACTTAAAAAATTCCGCTCACTTTTCCTTTGCACATGGTCACAACTTCACCATTTCCTGAACAGCAGTTTCCACCCTCATTGCCAATGCAGTATCTTTTTTTATCTTTCAGCTCAGACGATTCAGGAACAGCTTCTTTTCCTCTGCCTTCAGATTTCTGAATGGACATTGAACCCATGAATACTACCTCATCACTTTTTTTTCTCTCTTCTTAAACTACTGATTTAATTGAATTTGTATATATCCACCCTGTAATTTTCATTTTTTTATTATTATGTATTACAAGGTACTGCTGCCACATAGCAACAAATTTCACAACATTTGCCAGTGATTCTGATTCTGATTATGGCAAATAACAAAGACCGGGCCTCTAATTATGCACCCTCTATTGAGGGCAAACAGCTCTCAGCTGTTACCAGTGGGAGATACAAACTTACCTACTTAAACACAAAGTACTCTGCAGATGCTGGGGTCAAAGCAACACTCACAACACGCTGGAGGAACTCAGCAGGTCGGGCAGCATCCGTGGAAACGATGAGTCGACGTTTCCGGCCAGAACCCTTCGTCAGGACTGTAGGGGGAAGGGGCAGAGGTCCTATAAAGAAGGTGGGGGGGAGGGTGGGAAGGAGAAGGCTGGTAGGTTCCAGGTGAAAAACCAGTAAGGGGAAAGATAAAGGGGTGGGGGAGGGGAAGCAGGGAGGGGATAGGCAGGAAAGGTGAAGAAGGAATAGGGGAAAGCACAGTAGTAGGGGAAAGCACAGTAGTAGAAGGAGGTGGGACCATGAGGGGGGGTGATAGGCAGCTGGGGGAGGGGGCAGGGTGACATAGGGATAGGGGAAGGGAGAGGGAGGGAATTACCAGAAGTTGGAGAATTCTATGTTCATACCAAGGGGCTGGAGACAACACCTCATATACCGTCTAGGTAGTCAACACCTCATATACCATCTAGGTAGTCTCCAGTCAGTAGCAGCGGCAGTGAAGCGAGCATTTCAGAAGTTTTCCAGATGTTCCTCCATACTCTCACGCCTGTCTCCATCAAATCAGAATTGTGCATGGTCCCCTACAGATAACAGACATCACCACCGAAGAGGCCGCGCGCGCTGCCGTAGGGAGGGAATTCCATGATTTTGACCCAGCGACAATGAAGGAACGGCAATATGCTTCCAAGTCAGGATGGTGAGTGACTTGGAGGGGGATTTCCAAGTGGCGGTGTTCCCAGGTATCTGCTGTCCTCGTCCTTTGAGATGGTAGAGGGCCGTGGGTCTGGAAGGAGCTGCCCTCAGAACTTTGGTGCATACAACATACAACCTGAAATCCTTGTTCTTCGCAGACGCCTACGAGAACTGAAGACAGCCCCAAGGAATGAGTGACAGTAAAAACGCCGGGACCCCAAAGCCCCCCCACTCCCCCCCCAGGCACAAGCAGCAGCAAAGCGACAACCCCCCCACCCCCACTTACTCCCGCAAAAAAAGCATCAGCATCCTCCACCCACCAAGCGAGCAACAGCAAGCACGGTCCGCAGTGCAATCGTTCTCCTTGACAATTCAACATACCACGGGCTTTCTCCATCCCTCTCCAATAAAGGCAAACGATACTATCGATCAGCTGATACAGAGGACGTGACGAATGGTGGAGGCCGCTGGTAGTGCAGCAACAATTACTACAGTTTGCAATGATTTTTAGGGTTGATGTTACCACGTGCCGTTGCCTCCAATCTGTGACACTTTGCTGCCGTTAGCAAGACCGCGACAACCTTTGTTAGTTGATACCAAACTCCGTCTCCTACCTGGTCACTCCCTTCACTCAGTCTACCTTTGCCCCTTCTCCGCAATTTAAAACATGCCTGCTTTCGACATTTCCCAGTGCTGTCGAAAGGTCCTTAGTCTGAAACATTAGCTCAGTTTCGCAGGGTCTGCCTGCCCTGTGATTATCCATCAAATTCTGCTTTTGCTTGCAGTTTTTCTTTGATGCTCTAAATCTCAAATAAAAGCAGAAATTTATGAGGGTTTCTCAACACGCAACCTAAAGCAACACCACAGTTAATGTTTCGTTCTTTGTTCCTCCGTGACTGAGCCAGTAATAAGCACCTGACTACTACTGAAGGGCCGCATTAATCAAAGTTCAAAGTTCAAAGTAATTTCTTTTAACAGAATTCATATGTTGATAGGGCGAAATTGCAGTTAACAGGATGAGTTGCAACATAAAAGGCTGACAAAGTGGAAGAGAGTGAATACAGGACCTGAAAGTGTTATATTTGAATGCACGCAGTGCCCGGAATAAGGTCAATGAACTTGTAGCCCAGTTGCAGGTATGACATTGTAGGCATCACTGAATCATGGCAGAAGGAAGGTTATAGCTGGGAGCTCAATGTCCAAGGACATACATTGCATCGAAAGGACAGGCAAGAAGACAGGAGGGGGCGGCGTTGCTTTGTTGGCAAAAAATAAAGCAAATCATTAGAAAGAGGTGTCAGATGGTTCTGAATCTTTGTGGATAGAGCTAAGGAACTACAAGGGTAAAAAGACCCTGAGGGGAGTTGTATACAAACCCCAAAGCAGTAGTAAGGTGGTCTACAATTACAACAGGAGATAGACATTGCATGCCAGGAGGGCAATATTGCAAAAGTCATGGTAAGGATGGAATATGAAAGTAAGCTATGTTAAAGTATGTTAAAGAGGATACCAAAAGTTTCTTCAAATATGTAAAGTGTAAAAGAGAACCGACCATTGGAAAATGATGCTGGGGGACAAGGAAATGGCAGTCGAACTGAATAAGTATTTTGCATCAGTCTTCACTGTGGAAGACACTAGCAGTATGGCGCAGGTTCCATGTGTTGGGGTCACGAAGTCTGTGAAGTTAACATTTACTAGAGAGAAGGCTGTTGGGAGACTGAAAGGTCTGAAGGGGTAGATAAGTCACCTAGACCACATGGTGTACATCCCAGAGTTCTGAAAGAGGCAGCTGGAGAGATTGTGCAGGCACCAGTAATGATCTTTCCAGAATCAATTGATTCGAGCACAAGTCTGGAAAACTGGAAAATTGCATATGTCACTCCACTCTTCAAGAAGCGGAAGAGGCAGAAGAAAGGAAACTATATGCCAGTTAGACTGACCTCATTGGTTGGGAAGAAGTTGGAGTTGATTATCAAGGATGAGGTCTCAGGATACTTGAAGGCACAGGATAAAATAGGCCATAGTCAGCATGGTTTCCTCAAAAGAAAATCTTGCCTGACAAATCTGTTGGAATTCTTTGAAGGGTGGACAAAGGAGAATCACTTGATGTTGTGTACTTGGATTTTCAGAAGACCAGTGACTAGGTGCCACATATGAGGCTGCTTAACAGAGATGAGGAGGAATTTCTTCAGCCAGAGAGTGGTGAATCTGTGGAATCCTTTGTCACAGTCTGAACAGAATACACTGGTTTGTGAGAGTCATCTTTAAGGCCAGCCCACTATCCAATACTCTGCCTCATCCCGACATAAACTGCTGCAGCAGCAAGGTGAAGTGAACTCTCAGAGGGCCACGTGATTCCCAGTTGGTGCTGGACAGCTCGTCGCCTCAGTCTACCACATGGAACTGCAGGATGCTGTACTGCAGACTGAAGAAGTGTGCTGGTACCCAGATACATGAAAGGAGATTGTTGCTGAGTCCTGATGCAGGGTTTCAACCTGAAACATCAGCAGTCCTTTCCTCCCCACGGATGCTGCTCGACCTGCTGAGATTCTGCAGCAGACCGTTGTTGACAGCTTACCCTGTGGTCTGGTGAGGTTACTGAATTCCCTATGCCACTGCTGGCAGTGTAGGTTTATCGAATGCCAGCTCACAACGCACGGAGCACGGGACGTTCCTTCCGGTGAGCAGCCTGCATTCGCTTACCATCCTAAATGGCAGCACAGAGGTGGTCTCTCTGGATTGGTGCTGACATTTCCCCTGCTGTGTGCAAATCTTAGAACGTGCAGGGGTTTATTCACCCCTCATATTCCTGCTGTTCCTCTGCCGAAGAAAACGTCCAGTTTCTCTCCACTATGTAGCAATCCAAATTCCATCTTGAGGGCCACGAAGGAACCTGCCAGCACTACATCTGCATTCCAGAACCCAAGCACATGTTGCATTCTCATCCCCTTTGTTTTATACCTCTGTCCTTTATTCTTCAAATGCAATAGATTTCCGATATCCCCTCCGTGCAGTCCGTTAATCACTTTGTATATTTCAATCAAATCTCCCTTCAACCTCTTCTCCAAGGACCCAGCCGCTCTGAGAAAACTTTGTAAAAGTTCTCTCTCATCACAGGAACCATTCTCATTGCTCTTTCTCTTGTCTCTCTTTAACGTCTTCACATTCCTTCTATACTGTGGCAACCAGAATTAAAGCCAGTTGAGGCCACGCCTTTGCTTTATAAAGGTGCAACCTGCCTTTCCTGCTTCTATACTTCATGGTTTGATTGTTAAAGCCCAGAATTGAAAGCAGCTTATTAGATATTTTCTCAACCTGTCTTCCCACTTTCAATGATTGTGCTCACATCTGCAGGTTTCACCACCCTGCACCATTTAAAGAAAAATATCCTTTATTCTCTATTGCCTCTGGTTATTGTGCCTTCTGCATGCCACATTTTTGCTTATTCCACCCACCTGATTATTGTAAAAGAGTGAGGAACATTAGAGGGAGATGATACGCAGGAAAGGAGATACCCCCTTGCTGGTGCTCCTTCCCCGTTTCTTCTCCCATGGCCTTCTGTCCTCTCCTATCAGATTCCCTTTCCTCCAGCCCTGTTTCTCTTTCACCAATCAACTTCCTAGCTCTTTACTTCACCCCCTCCTGCTTTCACCTATCGCCTTGTGTTTCCTCCTCCCCTCCCCCCACCTTCTAACCCTGACCCCTCATCTTTTTTTCACCAGTCCTTGATGAGGGGTCTCGGCCCGAAACGTCGCCTGTACTTTTTCCCATAGATGCAGCCCAGCCTGTTGAGTTCCTCCAGCACTTTGCGTGTGTTGCTTGTAGTTTATTTCTCACCTTTTTTGCAGTTACCGCGTCCTCTGTCATTCACAAATTTAGAAGCTGTGGCCTCCATTCCCCCCCCCCCCTCCAATTTAGGTCATTAATATGGATCAAAAATGCAATGGCCCCAAAACCAATCCCTGGAAAAAGCTTCCCTTCAGTCTGAAAAGCAACCTTCCAGCGTGGACCCTCTGTAGTCTGGTAGCTAGCCAATTTTATATCCTGTTCATTTTATGCCATATGCTTCAACTATGCTAATGAACCTGTAACGTTATCAAAGGTTTGTGGAAGTCTCTGAGCCACTGGACTTACACACTGCAGTCCTTCGTCAATTTGAACTATTGCTTCATCAAAAAATTCTATCAAATTGGTTAAATATAATTTGTCTGTCAAATCCATGTTGGCTAACCTTGCCTTACCTTCAGGTGACTAGCAGCCTATCTATGGTGTCTACATACGGATTATATATGGAGAGTTATAGAGTGTATATATATACATACACGCACTCTATAACTCTACATACTCTACTGTGGAGTACCAGTATCCTTTTACTACACTAACATAATATTCCCTATAATCAATCCAGCTGTTTCTCCTTTCTTTTTCTATCTTTCCTGAACAATTTGGATGCAGCAATATCTAATGCCCAATACTGCCCTCTTTTGAGTCAAGTTTCTGTGAACGTCAGCAAACATCTGTGTTGCTGTTCTATACCATCCTCATGTCCCACACATTGTCTGTTCCTATGCGCTCATGGTAAACCAAATTTGATTGCTAATTTATTTCAGTTTTAGAGACCCCCCCAATAAATTCCTTATGTTGCCTCAATAATGTGTGAATTGTGCTCTCTGTCCCTATTTTTGCCTTTTGTGTTGTCTTCACACTTTTACCCTCACTCTGACTCTATTTGCTGGTCCATGCGTGCTGTATGCTTCTAACATTCTGTTCCTTTCCAATTTTCTCAGGTTATCAATACCAGCAATGCTATTGTCTTTTCTGGGGTTTTTTTTGCCTTTATTGGGCCATGCAGCAGGTAGTGCAGATATTTGTCAGTTCCAGCAGCCTTCAGTTCAATCCTGACCTCTGGTGCTGTCTATGTGGAGTTTGCATGTTCTCTCTACGAATTCTTCCCGTGTCCCAATGGTATGGTCTGGTACTTCAACTACTTACTATAAACCACACCCAATGAATCGGGTGATAGGAAAATCGGATGGCAGGGTGGAGGTACGTCTCTACCAAAGGAGGTGTAAGGTGCTCCTTCCCTCTGGTAGCCTGCAGGTCACCCTTGGACAAGGTGTAGCACCTGCTTAGCCCCCAGTCAGGGTCATGTGAAACCATGGGAGCAGGTGGTGGATGGTGCTTATCACAAGTCCTGGTTTTGCGACCTCTGACGCCAGGCAGACAATCTCCGAAGAGTATTGATAATGGCTGGGGCCACCCGTCTTGTAAAGTCACTGCCCAGAAGAAAGCCATGGCAAACTACAAACAAGAGAAAATCTGCAGATGCTGTAAATCCAAGCAACACACACAAAATGCTGGAGGAACTCAGCAGGCCAGGCAGCTTTTATGGAAAAGAGTACAGTCGACATTTCAGGCCGAGACCCTTCGACAGGACTGGAGAAAAAAAGCTGAGGAGTTTTTTCCTCCAGTCCTGCCGAAGGGTCTTGGCCTAAAATGTCGACTGTACTCTTTTCCATAGAAGCCGCCTGGCCTGCTGAGTTCCTCCAGCATTTTGTGTGTGTTGCAATGGCAAACCACTTCTGTGGAAAAATTTGCCAAGAGCAATCATGGTCCTGGGTAAGACCAGGATCATACGACAAAGCAGATAATGATTGAACAAAATATAGGGAAAGAAGAATAGGGCTGCTGGGCATGTGGAATGAAAAGGTTACAGGGACAATTAGTGCAGGAATGGGATTGACAGCTGGCAGAGACTCGATGGGCTGAATAGCTGTCTTCTATGTCGTGGGAAATATAGAAAACAAAATAAAGAATTACTTATTTCCAGCTATATTCTCCTGTAATCCGGGGCAATTGTCACATCACAGAAGCACCACCTGATGCAGCTGTTGGCAGTGACCACAGCGATTCTTTGTCCAGCTGCTTCCATTTCCTGCCGTGATCTTAAATTAGCAAAGCATCCTCTGGTACTTTGGAACAGCTTGCAAGCACGGGATTCAGGCGGAAAATGGCAGATGCTGAAAATCTGAGCTAAAAATGAAAAGCAAAATACTCAGTAGGTCAGACAGCATCTGCAGGGTGGGAAGCAGTTAACTTTTCAGATTAGGTCAGTCTATTGACATACACACCAGGGTGCAATGAAATTCCTTGCTCATATGAAGCCCATAAAATAAACTGTGTACCTGGTAATTCTAGAACAAGGAACATAGGACATTACAGCATGGTACAGACCCTTCCTTCCACAGTACTGTACCAACCTTTGAACCTGCTCCACAATCAATCACAGAGCTCTCAATTTTCCTTTCATACATGTATATATCCAAGATCCGCTAAATGTTCTCTATGTAGCTGCTTCTACCATCACTCCTGGCATTGCATTCCACATTCCAACCACTCTCAATGTAAAACATCTACCTCCAACGTCTCTCCTATACTTTCTTCGGATCACCTTAAAATTATTCCCTCTTGTATTAGCCTGGGGAAAAGTCTCTGGCTGTCCACAAGACCTATGCCTCTTATCATCTTATACACCTCTATCAAATCACCTCTCGTCCTCCCCCTCGCTAAAAAGAAAAGCCCTCGCTCACCCCACTATCCTCATAAGACATGCTCCCTAATGCAGGCAGCGATAAATACAGAGATGAGTGCAAAGCAACCGAGTGGTGCAAAGTCTGATTGTGCACTCCGAGGTTGGGCAGAAAGAAATGCTGAAGTGACAATAATGGGAGAGGTAGAAGGAAGGGTTTGGGAGCGTAGAAGCTCCCCCAGGAAGGGGTCTGAAAGATGATTGTTTCAGGAGTCTGTTAGCAGCGGGGAAGAAGTCTGGTTGTACGGGCTTGCAAGCCCCTGCATCTTCTCCGAGAGGGCAGAAGAGAGAAACGGGAGGGGTTAGGGCAGCAGGAATCCATGGCAATGATGTTAGCCTGACATGCAACCCATTCTGAAGATGGACTGTGTGGAAGCAGTGGCTTGATAACCTTTCAACAAGGAAGCAAATTGTCTGACTGTAGCCGGCAGACCTGCCTTTTGAAACCTGCTTTTCCGAACTGCAAGCCAAATACTTCTGAGGCACGGCGGATTTTCACTGGGTGCTTGCTTCCCCTGGACTGCCTCTGCAGAGCAGCTGTGAAACCCAGTGCAACACTGGACCTCGGGCCTTCTTTTATTTGAGTTAATCTTGGCAGTTTCTTTCATTGCTCCTCTCTTTCTTCCCTTCTTTTGGTATCTCATTCCCCAGCTAAAGTGACTTTAATACTAGCTGGTCACAACATTTTAGTCTGCCTGCTTGTTAATGCTTGTGACCCAGAATTGGCAGCGGCTCAAAGAAAGTCGGGTTTAGGCTGCTGCCCATGCATGTGCAACTTACACACAGCTGCTGAAAGATAAGACACGATAAGGCAGCAGGGCTACTGAAGAAACGCAGGTAAGTAGGGAGGACATCCTCTCTCCTGCTGGCGTGACAGTGCATCATCCCAGTTCCCTGGACCAACTGTTTATTATGTTGCAAGTTGGGCCTCGCAGAAGCTTGAAGAGTTGCTTGAGTGTAAGATGATTTGAGACTTTCAGATGAACTGGGTACAGACAGAAAGGATTAAATAATATGCCTGTGCAGGTAATTGCAGGTGGCTTGACTTAAGTAAGAAAAGCAAGTACCAACAGGAAGACAAGTATTAACAGGACACAGAGATAGTTAAAGGCTACAGCCAAATTTCATTTGTGCAAGAAAATGCCTGGAATTTGCTTTTTAACTCAGCGAGTCCTTAATGGGAGCAGAGACTGAACAGATTCGGAGGAATGGATATTAAAAACAATAGCATTGATTGTGGACTTTGGCTTGTCTGCTCCATTCTGCTGGTTAAGAATAAATGCAATGAATTCACTCACAGACTTGTGTTTAGCAAAAGAGAGATCAAGGGTTAAGGTCAGAGGTCGCTGAACAAAGAAACTTGCAGTCGTACATTGCACAAGTTTTCATCTGCAGCCTCTTATGCTGTGCATCTATTATTAGTGGTATGCTTTCTAGATATCTAATCAACCTTACTTTAGTGTGTGAATGTGGGCACCACTCAAATCAGGGTAAGTGCTAACATTAGCCCTCATACAGCACGTTGTCTTTACGTATGATTCTGTCTGTGTGGACAGTGGCGTTTTTCAGCAGCCACCTATCTCCCTCATAACGAACTGCATTAATTAGGGGCCTAATGAGTAACCCTGCAGAACATGCAGTTCAGATTATATGAGCTAACCGTGGTTGCTAACAAGCGGTGAAAGATCTAAGCATCAGGGGTAGGAAGTATGCAGAGGAGATTCTATTGAACACAATAGTAAATAAACCACAGGTGGCGTAGACGGGGCCCAGTACTCCAGCAACGTAAAGCTGTAGGTAATGGGTACCTAGGCCAGATGGAGTTATCTCTGCTGAGTGCTCTGTGCCCAAATTTTCCAATGACATCTCTGTTACCTATTTTTTACTAACTTTGCCTCCCACTTTTGATGGCTGGGGATTTAAGGGACTATAGTTATATGAGTGTGGAGAGAAAAATTGGTTCAGTCCAAACATAAAAGCTAGGAGCAAGGGAAGACCAGAGGGCTGTCCAGCCTTCCCCACTTGCTGTTCTGATTTTGAGCATCAACTTGACACTCGTACCTGTCCTGCACAACGCTGGGTTCCCCTATAACCCCAAATCCATCTACCCTAGCCTTCAGTGTACTGATTCAACACATCCAGCTCTGGGGTAGAGAGCTCCAAATATCCACTAACCTCCAAGGAGAAAATTTCTCTTCACCTTGCTGCTAAATTTCTCTCTCCTTATTCTGAAGCAATTCCAGTTAATTCTACTCTCTCCATCATGGAAGCATCCTTGTGCCATTGACCCTGATACGTTCGCTCAGATTGTTGCGTTCCAATGAGATCATACATCGTTCTTCTAAGCTCCAAAACATTGGCCCATTTTGAAAGCAGAGGATGTTGGAAGCTTGAAAGAGATAGGAAGTCCTTCCATGTGACCCTATCTAGTTTCGATAAACACTTAACAGTGCTAGTTTCTGGGGCTTAGACACTTCAACTCTCCAGATAGCTGGCAAGGCCCCTTTAAAGTCTCAGGACCACCCGCTAATTGGCAGCCATGTTTTGGCGCCAGGATTTTAATATTTAAAGAGCACCTGAACTGAGGTTCGGTGCTCCCTCGTCAGTTCAGCTTTGGGTTCTCATCTAGTGTCTGGTTTAGAACCCTGTATTTGTTTCCGTCTCAAATTGTGTTTTGATTCTAGCGTTGGACCATCCTAACCATCCTCGCCCGGGTCTCTCGTCGCAGTACGATTGAGCCCAATGTGGGCCCAGCAGGGTGTTAGAGATTCTCGTCAGCTGTGGCCAGCCGCAGTGAGAAAATTTCTAGGAGCTCTTGGAGATACATGACCTGTGGGTCGCCGTGTGCCAACTGTCACAAGGAGGATGCCAGAGTTGCTAGGGTGAGGCTGTCGGTCGCTCTACAGAGTCAGACTGCCTCCCGACGCTGGAGAGATTTGCCGGTGACCCCGAGCTCTTGCGCGGCTTCCCCACCCAGTGTTCATTGGCACTTGAATTCCAGCGGTCCCGGCTTCCTACGGAGCACGGAAAGTTGTCCCTCGTGATCTCTTTCCTGACCAGGAGAGCCTTGGCCTGGGTCATGGTGCATTGGGAGCAGAGGTTGGAGTCTCTCTCGGATTTGGTGGAGTTCATGGATGCGATGAAGAGGGTGTTCAATCACACTCACCCCAGCGGAGCGAACAGAGTCTCTGACCGTCTGATGAGATGCGTCAGGGCAATCGGTCAGCAGCCGACTATGCTATTAAATTTCGGACTTTGGCTGCGGAGAGTGGCTGGAATGGGAGGTCTTGGCCACTCTGTACTGCCACAGACTCTGAGACGAACAAAAGAATGCCCTTGCCTTGGGAGAGCCGGTCGAGGACTTAGAGGCTCTGATCGACCAGTCCATCCGCCTCAGTAATCGCTTGCCAGAGCGAGAGTGGGACTATCTCAGAAGGTTGAAGAGGGCTAGCCTCAATGCGTCACGGTTCCATTTCCCGACCTGGGACAATGACGAGCCCGTCTCTTGCTCAGGACCCGTCGAGCCCACGCAAGTTGGCTGCACAGGACTCTCCACCGATAAGGAGTCCCAGTGTCGGAGCTGAGGTTGCTGCTATTGCCACGGGGAGGCAGGCCAACCACAGGCTGAATGTCTGACACCGCAGCCATCGCTCTAGTCCAGCATCAGGGAGGACTGTGACGGCAGCAGCCTCTACTCCCATCCCTACCGATTCTGGAGTCACGCTGAAGGTGGAGATCTCCTGGAGTAAGAACCAACGAGAGGTGTATGCCTCTGTGGACTCTGGGGCAGCTGATAATTTCCTGGCCTGGGCGACCGCCCATCAGCTGAACGTACCCCTGCAGGAGCTGAGCCAACCCATGCCCACAACAGCCCTGGACAGTCATCCGCTTGGGTCCGGCAGACATCGGTTTTGTGGTTGAGGATAGAGGAACATGCAGAGGACACTTGTTTCGATATCATTAGTTAATAGAACATAGAAACATAGAAAACCTTAGCACAATACAGGCTCTTCAGCCCACAAAACTGTGCCGAACATGTCCCTACCTTAGTACTACCTAGGCTTTACCCATAGCTCTCTATTTTTCTAAGCTCCATGTAGCCATCCAGGAGTCTCTTAAAAGACCCTATTGTATCCACCTCCACCACCGCCGTCAGCAGCCCATTCCACAGACTCACCACTCTGCGTAAAAAAAACTTACCCCTGACATCTCCTTTGTACCTACTCCCAAGCACCTTGAAACTATGTCCTCTCGTGCTAGCCATTTCAGCCCTGGGGAAAAGCCTCTGACTATCCACACGATCAATGCCTCTCATTATTTTGTACACCTCTATCAGGTCACCTCTCATCCTCCGTCGCTCCAAGGAGAAAAGGCTGAGTTCACTCAATCTGTTCTCATAAGGCATGCTCCCCAATCCAGGCAACATCCTTGTTAATCTCCTCTGCACCCTTTCTATGGTTTCCATGTTCTTCCTGTAGTGAGGCGACCAGAGTTGAGCACAGTACTCCAAGTGGGGTCTGACCAGGGTCCTATATAGCTGGAACATTACCTCTCAGCTCCTAAACTCAATCCCATGGTTGAGGAAGGCCAATGCACCGTATGCCTTCTTAACCACAGAGTCAATCTGCGTAAACAACAGGAATTCTGCAGATGCCGGAAATTCAAGCAACACACATCAAAGCTGCTGGTGAACGCAGCAGGCCAGGCAGCATCTCTAGGAAGAGGTACAGTCAACGTTACAGGCCAAGACCTTTCGTCAGGACTAACTGAAGGAAGAGTGAGTAAGAGAGGGTTAACTCTTCCTTCAGTTAGTCCTGATGAAGGGTCTCGGCCTGAAATGTTGACTGTACCTCTTCCTAGAGATGCTGCCTGGCCTGCTGCGTTCACCAGCAACTTTGATGTGTGTTGGTTGAGTCAACCTGCATAGCAGCTTTGAGTGTCCTATAGACTCGGACCCCAAGATCCCTCTGATCCTCCACACTGCCAAGAGTCTTACCATTAATACTATATTCTGCCATCATATCTGAGCTACCACATTCCCCTGATCCTCAGGCACCCATGGTTGTCCCAGCATGACCCTCTTGTGCACTGGAAGGAAGGGAGGATTGTTGCATGATACAGTCATTGCAGGAGGACGTGTTTTCAGTTTGGTGTTACGACCCCCCAGACCCTCCTGAAACCAGCGGCCGGTGAGGAGGCAGACTGGTTTGGGGTAATCTGGAGCCTTTGGAAGACCTTGTCCTGTCTCCAAGGGCAGACAAACTGGCTCTAGGCAACAGGAACATGCGAGTCCTGACCCTGCCTAGTTGGGGGTGCGCTGAAACTGGAGCGACAGGGTCTCCAGTTCGGGAGTAAGCCAGGGAAGTGCCCAAGCAGTCTGGAGTTCCAGCAGTCAAGCCTAAGGGAACCAATCGCCAGGTCCTATCTAAGGTAAAGACTCCTAGACATAAACACTTGCAACCTAGTCCCAGTAGCACAAAGACCATTTGTAGCTCCTTGTTGCTGTTGTCTGAGGATACGGATGAGAATTTGGACTCTGATTTGGTCTCTGTTTCAACTAAAGATTCCAGTGACTCCCATTGACCTGCACTGGAACCATAGCCCTCTGTACCCCTGTTATCCATCTTCCTATCCGAATTTCACTTAAACATTGAAATCGTGCTCGCGTGCACCACTTGTGCTGGCAGCTCGTCCCACACTCTCACGACCCACTGAGTGAAGAAGTCTCCCCTCATGCTCCCCTTAAACTTCTCACCTTTCACCCTTAACCTTGAGTTGTAGTCCCACCCAAACTCAGTGGAAAAAGCCTACTTGCATTTATCCTATCTATGCCCCTCATAATTTTGTATACCTCTATCAAATCTCCTCTCAATCTTCAATGTCCCAAGCAATAAAGTCCTAACCTATTCAATCTTTCCACATAACACAGGTCCTCCAGAAACCAGTACCAGGAGGCACAGTCTTCAGTAGAGAGCTCAGCCATTCTGGAACAAGGCCAGGAGATTCCCAAGCACAGGGGATTGTGGAAATCTCCAATTCTTGCTCATGCTGGGACTGAACAGATGGAAAAGTTAAGGAGTGAGACAAGAAGATTTTGTTAGTCAAGGATGGCGGGGAACGTAAAGCGAAGTGAAGACGACGCAACAAGAGTGGCTTTGTGATTTGCCCCATTTGTCACACATACAGTAATTGTAGTTTGATTCATTGTCACACAGGTCTGTTGTCACACGCACCGTAGGTGGGGAGGAAGCTCTCTCCGAGCACATCCTTTTACAAAGCAATTATATTGAAATCCCATGAATGTTCACGGGTGACTCAAGGAATTGTAGCTTCTGATGTTTGTTCTCTGTCAGAACTTGCAGACCCACCCTGGTATTACCAGATAATGATACTCTTTGTCCACCATAAGAGTCAGGGATCCACAAAGGAGGAGAAAGCATTTTCTCCCTCTCTGTGGTATGTGAAATTAATTTCTCTGGAAAAGTGATGCAAAAATTAAGGAGTGATCAGCGTGTTGGTAGATGCAGATACATTAGGGACATTTAAAAGAGCTTTGGGTAGGCACGTACATGGTATAAAATGGATGTTCATGTAGCAGAGAAGTTGGAACAACATCGTGAGCTGAGGGCCTGGGCTGGCCAAACCTTTCTCAGTGGTGCCTCCATAATCCATGATCTCCACTGGAGGACAAGGGCAGCAAGCAAATAGGAACCATTTGCAAGTTGCCCTTCAAAACTCCCTGCATCTGGCTCCAGAGTTGTGTCAGCATTCCTTCCTTGTCACCGGGGCAAGCTCCAGAGGTCTCTACACAACAGCAGTGAGAGAGGACCCTCACAACACAGACTAAAGTGATTCAAGGAGAAACACTGCCACTCTTTCAGGCCACAGTAGCAAAGAGGTTAGCATGATGTTTTATAGTATCAGCGAGGTTTACTTCCCCTTCCCACTGCTGCCTGTAAGGAATTTGTACGTTCTCCCTGTGACCAGTTTCCTCCGGGTGCTCCGGTTTCCTCCCACAGTCCAAAGACGTACCGGTTGTTAGGTTAATTGGTCATTGTAAATTGTCCTGTGATTAGGCTGGGGTTAAATCCTGGGGTCGCTGGGCAGCACGGCTCAATAAATAAATAAATGCCAGCCAGTGAAGCCCGCATCTTACAAATACAGGTTTAAAAGACTAAACCACTGCTGTAGGAATTCTTCCTTTGAAGTTAAGCCATAGTTTAAGCATTCATCATCTATGAAATAGTCAAGGAGAGAATTATATCTTTTTAATCTGACACATGGTAAGAAAACAAAATTCATAAAGAATTGGCTATAAGGTTGAGTGAGGATATTAAGTCTGTGGATGACACCATATATTGCAAGTCTTCCTTTTATTTTTTTTGCATCCTGACGTGTGCTGCTTCTAATCAAGAGATGTTTGGTGGAAAATGTCGAGGTCAACTGAACCTGTTCAATTTATTTGCAGGAAGCATATTGTTGGATTGTGGAAGCTTTACCCTGCTGCATCTGATCTTAATATTAACAATCGGAAGGTAACATTCACAGAATATGAAAGGCTCCTCACAGACCACTTTTAACTTGAATTGCATTGGAATAACTTCAACACACAAACGTACAAAATAGGAAGTCTTTGTTCGGTTGTTGTGGTCTTGGATTTGAGCTGGAAGGTTGATAATTTTACACTATTCTGGAGATTTAAGCATTCACTCCAGGCTGGCAGTCAGAGTTTAGTGAGGAAGTGTTACACAGTCCAAATGTCACCTTCCTGTTGTGACGTTGAGCTCAGTTACTCACTGAAGTGGGTTGGAAAGATATTATATTGTCACGAAAGTACTTGTGAGGTCCTGGGCAACACCGAATGCTCAACTAACACTTAAAAATCTGATCAACTCACGACTTCTCTCGCTGGATATGGCAAGGTCGACGACTGCATTTCTCAGCGTCATTCTGGAGACTGTACCTCAACAGTTCTTCATTTGCTGGGACGTAAAAAGTGCTTACAGGAGCAAGATCATATTTCTCATAACCGCTGTGAAATGTGATTACAGAACTTGCCTCTGGTTAGTTGGCCAGCCCCCAGCAGAGGAATTTCATAACACCGTGCCAGATAGTACTATCTGTGGTCAGATGGATTCCATCTGTATGTCAAATGATGGAATAGCGAAGCACCGTGGCAGAAAGGCACTAAAAAAAAACTTTAAGTGAACCTTGACAGGTAAACAAAACAGAACTAAGTAGTAAAAAGATGGTTAAAGCTGAACGGAAAGCTCTGGAGGCTCTGGGCACGCTGGGCAGCGTTCAGGACAGAAAGGGGGCAAGTCAGTGTAACTGAGGATCGTGGACTCAGAAGAATTGACGAAGGGCTGTAAGGCTTATGGGGAGACCCTGGGGAGGTCATCAGCTCAGTGAAGGGTACCCTTTGTTCTGACTGAAAGGCGTTGGTCTCCCAGCAGAGTGAGATGACTGTAAGGGAATGCTGCAGACTGGCTCGGTCCAGTTTGCCGGTGTACCCGCTGAAGCTTGGTGCAGCCAACGCTCAGTCTCAGTGGGGAAGGATCACAGTATAGGCGCCTTCTGTTCCCGCACGTGGAGGCACCAAGTTGGGTGAGGAAACTTCTCGAACAATCATAGCATCACCTCAGGGAGTCACATGAGGGGCAATGGTGGTACTTTTTAAAAAAAGTTTGTCCTACTGAATGTACCGGTCGTGAATGTAAAGATTTTCTTGCACTACTTCTTCCTTTATACAGAATACTTCTAAAATTCATTTTTGAAGATACTTTTTTAAAGTTGATTTTTAATGAAGAGAGAACAGCTTACCTGAAGTAGGAAAATTCAATTTTCATTCCAGAGGGATCGCAAAGTGCACAGATGGAAGACTTCCCCATCTCTCCTCTCCCACTTACCCACCTTCCCCCCTCACAGGGTCTCTCCCATCACTTGCCAGATTGTACTCCTTCCCCGTCCCTCATCTGACTTCTGCCCCCTTTCTTTCCAGTCCTGATGAAGAGTCCCGACTTGAAACATCAACTGTTTATTCCCCTCTATGGATGCTGCCTGACTTGCTAAGTTCCTCAGGCATTTTGTGTGTGTTGCTGTGGATTTCCAGCATCTGCAGAACGTGTGAACATGCAAGGTTTTTCCAGTTCACACTGGGCCTCACCGGGCTGGACTACAGTTTACACTGGGCCTCACCAGGCTGGACTGCAGTTTACACTGGGCCTCACCGGGCTGGACTGCAGTTTACACTGGGCCTCACCGGGCTGGACTGCAGTTTACACTGGGCCTCACCGGGCTGGACTGCAGTTTACACTGGGCCTCACCGGGCTGGACTGCAGTTTACACTGGGCCTCACCGGGCTGGACCGCAGTTCACACTGGGCCTCACCGGGCTGGACCGCAGTTCACACTGGGCCTCACCGGGCTGGACCGCAGTTCACACTGGGCCTCACCGGGCTGGACCGCAGTTCACACTGGGCCTCACCGGGCTGGACCGCAGTTCACACTGGGCCTCACCGGGCTGGACCGCAGTTCACACTGGGCCTCACCGGGCTGGACCGCAGTTTACACTGGGCCTCACCGGGCTGGACCGCAGTTCACACTGGGCCTCACCGGGCTGGACCGCGGTTTACACTGGGCCTCACCGGGCTGGACCGCGGTTTACACTGGGCCTCACCGGGCTGGACCGCAGTTTACACTGGGCCTCACCGGGCTGGACCGCAGTTTACACTGGGCCTCACCGGGCTGGACCGCAGTTTACACTGGGCCTCACCAGGCTGGACCACAGGCAGGCAGGTCAGAAAGGGAGAGGGACTGAGAATTAAAATGGCATGCAACAGGAAGTTCAGGATCATCTCTGATGACTGAGGGCAAAAACAATTCCATCTAGGATAATAGGAGTGAAATAATTGAAGAGATATGCAGTGACCTTCTGCAGCCAGAAGACAACAACTTCAAGTTCAAGTTTAATTGTTAGTCAAGCTATACGTGAATACTGCCAAACGAAACAGTGTTGCTCCAGGACCAAGGTACGAAACACAGTACCAACAGTCATACACAGCACAAGACACATATAAGAAGACAGCAGTGAAATACAGTCACCAAAAAAATACAGTCCAAGTCCCCAAGTCCATGAATGTTGGAGCAGTCTGCAGTCATACACAGTACAGCCTGTCTTCTGGGCACTGAGGCGGGCAGCACCAGCTCCAGCATGGGCATCGTGCCACACCGCCTATGACACCTTTGGCTCTCCTTGTCTTGTCAGCTGTAAACAGGTGATAATGCAGCTTAAGGCGTGGTCCCCGTTACGACCGAGGTCAAGTAGCTCCCCACCCGTCCGCCAATAAACCGGTGAATCAGATTTACAGTATTCCACAGTAACAACCTCCAGCAGGGTCTTGCGATCACTAGAAAAGCGACTAAGATGACCCCTCGCTGTCAGACTGCACACCGCCTTCGCGCACCCACTCTGTCGGCGCCTCTCTGACGCGGGCAGCAGCACAATCCGTGCGAAGTCCGGCAGCTTCGCTTTCTCCGCCAACCAGCAGCTCACTGATGGGGTGGACCTGCTGTACCTTCTGTTCTTAATGTCCAGCTGGGTCGTGCGATCATAAAAAAATACGTTTAAAAAGGGTAATAGTGCCTTTGGTTGGCCCTGTAGAAGCCGCTGCGTCCGAGCACACCGCCATCTTAGCAAAAGAATTATTACTTCTTCTCGATGCCCAGTGTAAGGTGATCCACCATTAACAACTTGGGACTCGCCGTTGGATAAAAACTAATCAGCGCCAACAATGTAAGCTCTGCCTCTATAATAGCTCGAGATTGAGTTTTGTGCAAAAGTGACTCACCAGTTGACTCACTTAATTATCATGAGTGTGTTGGAAATCTTAAGCATTTTACTGGAAAGGTGCAGCTCAACAAACCATGCCAGGTTTTATGAGGGAATAGCAGGCTGTTGGATCGGTGAGCTTTCCCTAATGTCTACTATACTGTGGCTGCAGAGGACCTGTTCAGGACCCGTCATATAAATATAATTACAAAGAAAATATGGCAGTGTCTCTACTTCCTCAGGAGTCTGTGGAGATTCAGCAAAAACCTTGGCAAACTTCTATAGGTGTGTGGTGGGAAGTGTGCTGACTGGCTGCATTACGGCCTGGTATGGGAACACCAATGCCTTTGAATGGAAAATCCTATAAAAGATACTGGATTCAGCCCAGTATGTCATTGGTAAAACCCTCTCCACCATTGAGCACATCTACGTGAAACGTTGCCGTAGGAAAGCAGCATCTATCATTAAAGATCCTCACCGCCCAGGCCCTTTTCTCATTGCTGCCATCAGGTAGAAAGTACAGGTGCCTCAGAACTCACACCACCAGATTCAAGAACAGTTTACTACCCCACAACCATCAGGCTCTTGAACAAGAGGGGATAGGTACACATTCTACTTAAAGAATCTTTTATCTTGTTATTTCGCACTCGTTATTTATTGCTATTTATTTATATTTGCATTTGCACAGTTTGTTGTCAAGTGATCCTGTTTACAGTTACTGTTCTATAGATTTGATAAGTACACCCGCAGGAAAAAGAATCTCAGGGTTGTATCCGGTGACATGTATTTATTCTGGTAATAAATTTTACTTCGACCTTTGAACGTTGGGGTAACTTAGAAGGAATCAGAATCAAGTTTATTATCATTGACATATGTCATGAAATTTGTTGTTTTGCGGCAGCAGTACTGCGGAAGACATAAACATTACTACAAGGTGAAAAAATAGATCATCCTCATCATCAGGTGCCGCGCCCAGTTTGAGCTTTGACTGCCATGGCCCACACACTCCTGTTTCGGGTCAAGTGGATCAATTCATTAGTATTCATTTCCAGTTCTCTGGCTGCTGTCTCCATCATCATTTGTCTTTGTCTTCCTCTTGCTTTCTTCCCTTCAATCTTTCCCATAATTACCATGCATTCTAACTCCTCTTTCCTAATCGCATGTCCAATGAAGTTACGTTGCCTTTTCATGATCTCATACATTATTTCTCTTTTTGTGTTTACTCTGTTCATGACATCCTCTTTAGATATTTGTTTCATCCATGATATTCTTTGCATCTTCCTCAAAAACCACATCTCTGCTGCTTCAATTCGTTTCCTCATGTTACTAGATATTGTCCAACATTCTGAGCCATATAACATAACTGGATAAACGTAGCATTTCAGAAAAAAAAAATAGATAGTGCAAAAGGTGATTAGCAGGGTTGTGTTCCTAAACCACTCAGAAATTTGATGGTGGAGAGGAGGAAGTGTGACTGCTCAGGCCTTTGTACCTCTGTTGGAGGGAATGTGAAGAGGGGATGTTCTGGTTGGTGAGGGTCTTTAATGATGGATGTTCTGGATGGTGAGGGTCTTTAATGATGAATGCCACCTCTTTCGGGCACCCAGTCTTGAAGATGTCCTCAACAGCAGGAAGAGTTGTGTTTATGATGGAAATGGCTGAGTCTATAACCCTCTGTAGCTTCTTATCATCCTCCGAATTGGAGGGTCCATTTCAGGGGGTTATGTAGCCTATCAAAATGCTCTTTATTGTACACATGTAGAAATTTGCAAGCCTTTGGTGGTGTAACAAAATCTCCTCAGACCTCTAATGAACCAGAGCCACTGGCATGCCTTCTTCATGATCAAAGGGTTGATCCTCTGAGATGCTGACCTCCAGGAACTTGAGGCTGTTCACCCTTTCCACCACTGACCCCTCAACGAAGACTGCTGTGTGGTCTCCTGCCTCTTCAGTCCTGAAGTCTACAATCAATTTCTTGGTCTTGCCTAACCATTCCAAACTGTTAAATTTTACCACCCACCAGGCCAAGACCATAGTATTACAGAAATACCCCAGTAACCCTGCTCTTCATTAAAAACACCAGAGGTTCTGCAGATATAGGAAATCTAAGGCAAGGCGCACACAATCCTGGAGGAACTCAGCAGCATCTATGGAGAGGGATAAACATTCAACGTTTCAGGCTGAGACCCTTTATCACTGCGCCTTGTTACATTTCTGCTGATTTTAAACCCCCTGCAAAGCTAATTTTCAGATCACACCTTTGCTTCTCTCTATCATTCTACCGGCAGTGCAGATGCCACATTAATGCAAGTCATTACCACCAAGAGATGAATGGAGTTGACCAGAGAGGGTTTTTAAAATTGGACCAAGGTGACATTCAAAAGAAATATATGATGTAGCGTTGCGGGTAGCCCAATTGCTTTACAGTGCCAGCGGTTCGATTCCCACTGCTGACTCTAAGGAGTTTGTATGTTCTCCATGTGGCCGCTTGGACTTCCTCCAAGTGCTCTGGTTTCCTCCCACGTTTCAAAGACGTACAGTTAGGGTTAGTGAGCTGTGGGCATGATACATTGGTGCTGGATGATATATCTTGGATCTTCAAAGCATTAAACTAATTCAAAAGAAGACGGTGGGAGTCTGAAATACTGGTGTAGTTCGTCTTTACTTTAAGTGAGATATGCAGCTATCACTTGGTGGCATGAAGACCTATGCAATTAATATGTTTTCACATATAACCCATAATAATTATTTAAATCAGCAAAAACTAATATATATACAAGATTACTCAAATATGATTGAAATATTAAATACACAACACAGGAAGTGTGGTAACGCTCGCAGATTACCTCCAGCACAATCCTCTGTGCTGGTCGTTGGCACGAAATGATGCATTTCATCGCGTGTTTCAATCTTTCGATTTACGTGTGGCAAATAAAGCTAATCTTTGTCTTTAAAGGGCTGAAGGTTGCCCCCCTCCAACAGATCAGGGGCATAAATGAGGGAGCAGCAGGGTGTCTGAAAGGCCAAGAGGAGCTGGGGAGATGGGGGCTGGGGGGTGGGGGGGACAAGGCAAGGAAGAAATTTGATAATAAAACCCAGTATGTGGCTGTCACCGAATGAACAGAGGAGGTTAATGGAAGCAATAAAGATGATCGATGAGCCTTTTGTGTGGGTGGATTCCACCCACAACTCTAGAACTGGAAGGAGAATATCAAAAGACTAATGAACATGTTAGAAAAACTAAACCTGGATTGACTTGACAACATGAATAATTTACATTGAGCTAATAACAGGAAAATGTCCCACGTGCTTCACAGGAGGGCTGTTAAACTTTTTTTTCCTGTGCCCTTTAGCAGGGTAGATCACCAGAGCCTTTGACCAGTGAGGCAGGAATTAAGTGACAAAGATAAAAGAAATTTAGGGAAGAAAGCTGGGAACACTGTAAGGCTTTAAATTAGGGGTGTAGTGGGGTGGGAGTAAGAGGGAAGGGCAATTATAAGTTTGAAACTGAATTCAACTTCACTGATAGGATATCAAGGCTTTGACTCAGTGGCGGAATTGGGAACTGAACAGAATGATGTTGGTTTACCTTATGCAACGTAAAATTTTCTTACAGTTTTAAAAGTGTTAACTCTACTGAATGTTTGGACCATATAACACTAAGAATATAAGAAATCTTTGCACGGTGTTTATTCTTTTCTATATATCTTTTATTATGAATAAAGTTTATTTTTGAAATAAAATAAATTCCATTGTGCTAATAATTGTCCCTTCATTGTGTTAACATTTCATGGTCTTCTCTGCAATGTACCACACCTTACATTCATTCTACCCATCTGGCCATCTTGGATTATTGGAATTCTTTTCAATGATTCTTGTCTCTCTTAAGGTGATAATTTAAGACACAGTGCTCTGGTAAAATAGCAAAATATTATTGCAATATTTTGTGTGCCACCGTTCCTGAGGAGACATTGGACCACATAGTGGGAGAGAGAGTTTAAAAGAAGCAAGCGGAGACAGTTGGCAGAATTTGTTTCTGTGCACAGTTGGAGAGGAGATATTGAATTGCGTGGAGGGAGAAAGAGCTTAAGAGAAGTGAACGGGGGCAGTTGGCCCACTTTGCGCACCACAGTTCCTGAGGAGACATTGTAGTGCGTATAGTTAGGCACATAGCAAGGACCAATAAAAAGAAGCTAGGTTTAAGCTGAGCGGCCATTGTGTGAGTGGACCAGTGTTAGAGTGGGGTGTTGAGGCTTCAGTGAGGAGAAGCGTAGTTCATGGATAGATTTTTAAAAATACATTATTTATCCTTTCTTTTTTCTTCTTGCACATTTATAGCAGTAAGGATGCCAGGCAGGATAGTGGAATGCTCACCTATAGGATGTGGGAAGGCAAGGAGGCCTCCAGTGTCCCTGACAAGTATAACTGCAAGAGGTGTTTCCAGCTGCAGCTTCTAACAAACTGCGTAAAGGAATTGGAGCTGGAGCTGGATGAACTCTGGATCATTCGGGGGGTTGATAGACAGGACATATTGGGAGGTAGCTACACCCAAGGTGCAGAACACAGGAAACTGGGTGTGGTCAGGAGGGGGAAAGGGGATAGGCAACCAATGCAGAGTACCTCTGTGGTAGTTCCCCTCAAAAGCAGGTTTTGGATACAGCTTGTATCCCTCTGGATACACAGTTGCCGGGGGCAGGGTGGGGGGGTGAGAAATAACCTAGTAGAGGAAAGTCACAATAGTCGGGTCTCTTGTACTGAGTCTGGCTCTGCGGCTCAGAAGGGAAGGGAGAAAAGAAATGAGCTGTATTGATAGGGGATTCACTGGTTATGGATGAGAACAAGATTTCTAGATCGGGAAGTTGTCGCCTGGGTTCCAGGGTCAGGGATGACTCGGATCAAGCCCATGACATTCTTAAATGGGAAGGTGAGAAACCAAAGGTCGTGGTCCATGTCAGCATTTGGTAGGAGGGGCGACGAGATCCTGCAAAGTGAGTTCAGGGAGCTAGGTGCTCAGTTAAAGAGCAGAGCGTTCAGGGTTGTGATCTTAGGATTGCTACCTGTGCCATGCGCTAGTGAGGCCAGTTTAGGATCATGCAGTTTAACACGTAATTAAGGAGATGGTGCAAGGAGAGAGGGCTTCAGATTTTTGGATCATTGGGCTCTCTTCCAGGGAAGGTGGAACCTATAGAGAAGGGATGGTTTGCACCTGAACTTGAGGGGGGGACTAATACACTAGTGGGAAGGTTTGCTAGTGCTGCATGGGGGAGGGATTAAACCAGAGTTGCAGGGGAATGGGAACTGGAGTGCCAGAACGGATAGTGGAGAGGTTGTGGAGAGACATTTTAAGACCTTAGACAAAGTCAGGAATGAAAAGGTTGAGCATGGTAGGAGTAAAGTTCAGAGCTGTGTACGCATATTTCAATGCAAGCAGTACTGTAGGAAAGGCAAATGAACTTCGGCGGATGAGATTAGCATGTGGAATTAAGATATTGTAGCCATTAGTGAGACTTGGTTGCGGGAGGGACAGGACTAGCATTCAGTTCCATTGTTTTAGATGTGATAGAGTGAGAGGGATTGAAGGGGAGGGGTGGCATTGCTAGTCAGGGAAAATATCACGGCAGTGCTCCATCAGGACAGACTGGAGGGTTTGTCTAGTGAGGCTTTATGGATAGAACTGTTTGCTTCTACCTCCTACCCAAGATCCATAAACCTGACTGTCTGGGTAGGCCTATTGTCTCCAGCTGCTCTTGCTCCACTGAACTCATGCCCTCATACCTCAATTTCGTTCTAATCCCCCTTGGTTCAGACCATTCCCACCTACATGTGTGACACTTCTCATGGTCTTGCTCTCCTCAGTGACTTTCAATTCCCTGGCCCCGAAGGCTTTACTTTCGCCATGGACATTCAGTCCTATACACTTCTATCTCCCATCAAGAAGGTCTCAAAGCTTTTGGCTTTTCTAAAGGAAGAACCATCTACTTCCTCTCCACCCCTATCCTCCTCCATCTTCAGAACTGGTCCTCAACCTGAACAGTATTTCCTCCGGCTCCTCCCACTTTCTCCAGACTTGATGGGTAGCCATGGCCACCTACATGGGCCCCAGGTATTCCTGTCTCTTCGTTGGCTATGTAGAGCATCCCAAGCTCGAAGCCCTCCCTGGTAATACACCCCAACTCTTCCTCCATGACATTGGCGACTGCGTTGGCTCTGTTTCATGCATCCAGGCTAAGCTTGTCAATTTTATCCACTTTGCCTCCAGATTCCACCCTGCCCTTAAGTTCGCCTAGTCCATCTCTAACACCTCCCTCCCGTTTCTCAATCAAAGTTCAAGGTAAAATTTATCAGAGTCCACACATGTCACCAAATACAAACCTGAGATTCTTCTTTCTGTGGGTACACTCAGCAAATCTACAGAACAGTAACTGTAAACATCAGGAACTGAAAACAAGCTGTACAAGTGCAGATATGAATAACTAGCAATAAGTAACAATATAACAAAGTCCTTAAATGAGTGTAGCTATCCTCTTTTGGTCAAGAGCCTGATGGTTGAGGGGTAGTAACCTGGTGGTGCGAGTCCTGAGGCACCTGTACCTTCAGTAGCAAGAAACGAGCATGGCCTGGGTGGGGAGGATGCTTTTCTATGACAGCATTTTGAATTGAATTGAATTGAAATGACTTTATTTCTTACATCCTTCACATCCATAAGAAGTAAAAATCTTTCCGTTACGTCTCCGTCAAAATATGCAATGTGCAATCATAGTAATTTATAATAAATAGAACAGTCAATGTAATATATAGTACACTCAAATCAGCGTGAGTTAATCAGTCTGATGGCCTGGTGGAAGAAGCTGTCCCGGAGCCTGTTGGTCCTGGTTTTTAAGCTGCGGTACCATTTCCCGGATGGTAGCAGCTGGAGCAGTTTGTGGTTGGGGTGACTCGGGTCCCCAATGATCCTACGGGCCCTTTTTACACACCTGTCCTTGTAAATGTTCTGAATCATGGGAAGTTCACAACTACAGATGCACTGGGCTGTCCACACCACTCTCTGCAGAGTCCTGCGATTAAGGGAGGTACGGTTCCCATACCAGGCAGTGATGCAGCCAGTCAGGATGCTCTCAATTGTGCACCTGTAGAAAGTTCTCAGGATTTATGAGGCGCATACCAAACTTCCTCAACCGTCTGAGGTGAAAGAGGCGCTGTTCCACCACACAGCCGGTATGTACAGACCAGGTGAGGTCCTCGGTGATGTGGATGCATGTGGATGTGCTCAGTGGTTAGAAGGGTTTTCTCAGAAGAGATGTGTTGTCATTGGAGGTTCACGAGGATGATTCTGGGAATGAGAGGGTCGACATATGAGGAGTGTTTGGCAGCTTTGGGCCTGTACTCACTGGAATTTAGAAGAATGCGAGGGGGGGGGATCTTATTGAAACCTACCGAAAGTTGAAAGGGCTAGCTAGATAGGGTGGGTGTGGAGAGGATGTTTCCTCTGGTGGGGGTATCCAGAACTAGAGGGCACAGCCTCAAAATTGAGGGGTGACCCTTTAGAACAGAGGTAAGGAGGAATTATTTTAGCCAAAGAGTAGTGAATCTGTGAAATGCTCTACCACAGACAGCTGTGGAGTCAAAGACCATGGGTATACTTAAAACGAAAATTGATAGTTTCCTGATTGACCAGGACATCAAAGGTTATGGCTAGAAGGCAGGAGTATGGAGTTGAGTGGGATCCAGGATGGAATGGCGGAGCAGACTCGATGGGCTGAATGGCCTAATTCTGTTCCTGTGGCTTATGGTCTTATGGGTTTTACCCATAATATAGTGGGCCAAATCTACTACTTTCTGTAGGATTTTCCACTCAAAGGTATTATTGTTCCCATACCAGGTTATAATGCAGCCAGTCGGCACACTTTCCTCCACACATCTTTAGAAGTTTGCCAAGGCATTTGATGACATGCCGAACCTCTACAGACTCCTGAGGAAGTAGAGGCGCTGAAGTGCTTTCTTCACAATAATATTTATATGAGGGGTCCAGTTCAGGCTCTCTGAGATAGTGACACCCAGGAATTTAAAGTTACTGACCCTCTCCACCTCGGATCCTCCGATGATTACTGGCTCATGGACCTCTGGTTTCCCTCTCCTGAAGTCTACAGTCAGTTCCTTGGTCTTATTGACACTGACTGAGAGGTTGTTGTTACCACACCATTCAGCCAAATTTTCAATCTCCCTCCTGTATATTGATTCATCGCCCCCTTTGATACAGCCTACAACAGTGCTGTCATCAGCAAACTTCTGCATAGTGCTGGAGCTGTACTGAGCCACACAGTCATAGGTGTAAAGTGAGTAGAGCAGGGGGCTAAGTACACATCCCTGCAGTGATTCTGTGCTGATGGAGATTGTGAAGGAGATGTTTTTACCAATCCAAACTGACTGGGGTCTGCAAGCGAGGAAATCCAGGATCCAAACAACAGGAATTCTGCAGATGCTGGAAATTCAAGCAACACACATACAAGTTGCTGGTGAACGCAGCAGGCCAAGCAGCACCTGTAGGAAGAGGTGCGGTCGACGTCTCAGGCCGAGACCCTTCATCAGGACTAACTGAAGGAAGAGTGAGTAAGGGATTTGAAAGTTGGAGGGGGAGGGGGAGATCCAAAATGATAGGAGAAGACAGGAGGGGGAGGGATAGAGCCAAGAGCTGGACAGGTGATAGGCAAAAGGGGATACGAGAGGATCATGGGACAGGAGGTCTGGGAAGAAAGACGGGGGGGGGGGAACCCAGAGGATGGGCAAGAGGTATATTCAGAGGGACAGAGGGAGAAAAAGGAAAGTGAGAGAAAGAATGTGTGCATAAAAATAAGTAACAGATGGGGTACGAGGGGGAGGTGGGGCCTTAGCGGAAGTTGGAGAAGTCGATGTTCATGCCATCAGGTTGGAGGCTACCCAGACGGAATATAAAGTGTTGTTCCTCCAACCTGAGTGTGGCTTCATCTTTACAGTAGAGGAGGCCGTGGATAGACACGTCAGAATGGGAATGGGATGTGGAATTAAAATGTGTGGCCACTGGGAGATCCTGCTTTCCCTGGTGGACAGAGCGTAGATGTTCAGCAAAGCGGTCTCCCAGTCTGCGTCGGGTCTCGCCAATATATAAAAGGCCACATCGGGAGCACCGGACGCAGTATATCACCCCAGCCGACTCACAGGTGAAGTGTTGCCTCACCTGGAAGGACTGTTTGGGGCCCTGAATGGTGGTAAGGGAGGAAGTGTAAGGTCATGTGTAGCACTTGTTCCGCTTACACGGGTAAGTGCCAGGAGGGAGATCAGTGGGGAGGGATGGGGGGGATGAATGGACAAGGGAGTTGTGTAGGGAGCGATCCCTGCGGAATGCAGAGAGAGGGGGGGAGAAATCCAGGATCCAATTGCACAAGCGGGCATTGAGGCCCAGGTCTTGGAGTTTATTGATTAGTTTTGAGGGGTGTTAAGTGCTAAGTTGTAACCTCTCTGTCTCCATCTCTGGAGACAAACTGTCAGCTGACATTTTTTATAAATCTACCAATTCCCATGCCTGTCTTGGCTATACCTCTTCCCACCCTGTCTCCTGTAAAAATACTGTTCCCTTTTCTCAGTTCCTTTTCCTCCACCTTCGCCTCCGCCTCAGCTCTTTCCAGGATGCAGCCTTTCTTTCCAGGACATCAGAGATGCCTTCCACCTTCAAAGAATGGCTTTTTTCCTTCCTGCACTATTGATGCTGCCCTCAGCTACATCTCATCAGACAGGGACTGATTAGAGATAGTCAAAATGACTTTGTGCGTGTCTTGTCGAACCAATCTTACAGAGGTTTTCAAGGAAGCTGCCAGGAAAGTTGAAGAAAAGACAAAGGAAGTTTCCTACATGGACTTTAGCAAGGCATTTGACAAGATCTTCCATGGGAAGTTGGTCAAGAGGGTTCAGTTGCTTGGCATTCGGGGTGTTGTGGTAAATTGGATTAGACATCGGCTTCGCTGTCAAAGCCGGACAAGGTAGTAGGAGTTGCAGTTTGGGAGGTGCTTCACTTTGGAAGAACCAGCCATGGCTGGCTCTTGCACAGTGAATGGTAGGGCACTGAGGAGTGTGGCAGAATAAAGGGATCTGGGAATACGGGTCCATAATTCTTAGAAAATGGTATCACAGGTAGATAAAGAAAGCTTCTGGCACATTGATCTTCATAAATCAATGTATTGAGTTCAGGAGTTGGGATGTTTTGTTGAAACTGTAAGACGTTGGTCAGGCCTAATTTGGAGTATTGTGTGCAGTTTTGGTTATCTACCTGCAGAAAAGATATAAATAAGATTGAAAGAGTGCAGAGAAAATTTACAAGCATGTTCTTGGAACTTGAGGACCTAAGTTATAGGGAAAGGTTGAATAAGTTACAACTTTATACCCTACGGCATAAAAGATGGAGGCATACTAAATTAGGAAGGGTGTAGATAGGGTAAATGCAAGCAGGCTTTTTCCAGTGGGTTTAGGGTGAAAGGTGAAATGTTTAAGGGGGACAGGAGGAGGAACGTCTTTGCTCAGAGGGTGGGGAGAGTGTGGAACGAGCTACTAGCACAGGTGGTAGATGCAGGTTCGATTTCAACATTAAGAGGAATTTGGATAGGTATATGGATTGAGGAAGGGTATGGAGGGGTATGGTGCTGGTGCAGATAGATGGGACTAAGTAGATTAATGGTTCGTCACAGACTAGATGAACAGAAGGGCCTGTTTATGTACTGTTAAATGACTTTGACTCTATGTCTCTAAAATGCTCACTGCTCTTTCAGGCAGTTTTTTCACTCTTGTTTTATGTTGTATAACTAGCTTTGGAACCTGCAATTAAATTGTGATTAATGTTAATATTCTAGCCTTGATTCAAATCCAGATTCAATAGAATAACACCGTAGCAAATTATGCAACACAGCAGTCAAGTCTGTATTTATGTAAACTTAACCATCTCACCATAGTGACCCTTCCATGTCAGTCATCAACCTGGATGGAATTGCAAACACAAAATACATTCAGACAAAAGCCTGACACTCAAGTAAGAGAGAATCATTTATGAGGGAGTGTTCTCCTAGAGAGTTCTCTTTTCTCTTTCTGGAGTGAAAACAGAATGTTGAGCAAACAGCAATGGTAACAAGGGAAACAGATAAAGGGATTTGTGTTCATGACATTTCATTGGAACTGGAAGAAGTTTGGGATTCAGCAGTTTGCGGGTTGGCGGAGAACAAAAAGAAGGTCTGGAGAAGAAGGAATGAATGACAAAAGGTGTAATCGTGGCATTCCTTTGTTAACCTGGAGCTTCTTGCAACTGTTTCAGCAGCATTTCCAAAGAGCCAAAAGTGCTTATAGTCTTCTGAACTGTGCCATGTGACCAAAGACTAGGGTGTTCTGGGACTGAGCTGTTATGCCTCTGTTCATGGTATATCTCCAGCAAGCTGCCATTATCTACTGCTCCAGCAACTGCACTTTGAATGAAGGGTCTACAGATGATGAATGAGTGTTTCTTGCATTCTCATCTTTTGTCTAGCCTGACAGCCAGCTCCTCTTTGAGAGGCAAATTTGCTATGGAGTGTTAACTAGTAAATCAACAGGGGGGCATTCCCACACATCCCATTATCAAAGCCTCCCTTAGTTATTCCCCTTGACAACTTTGAGATACCTAACTTCCTGCTGAAATAGTTGTTCCATTCCATTCAGAGTGAGCAACTCTGGCAGAGGGACACTATAATATGTAAATAGGCTCAGCAATTAACAGACTCTAGCACAGGGAAAAGCTACTGACTCAAAAAGAATTAGCAATTATAGTGCAATTTTTACTTTCACAGGAGGATCCATGGCACTTTATAGCAGGTCATGTTTTTTATGTGTTGTTTGAAAGGTCGCCGGTGTGCAGGACGATGGGAAGGGTTCGCTGAGTGGAGTTTCCTATTACTCTTTAAATAACATCACAGGATGCCTAACCTCAACACTGAACTGATTCCACAACCTATGGACTCACTTTCAAGGAGTCATGTTCTCAATATTTATTTATTTATGCAACAGGTTATTAAGAAGGCAAACGGAATGTTGGCCTTCATTGCTAGAGGGATTGAATTCAAAAGCAGGGAGGTCATGCTGAAACTATACAGAGTACTGGTGAGGCCGCACCTGGAGTACTGTGTGCAGTTCTGGTCTCCATACTTGAGGAAGGATATGCTGGCTTTGGAGGCAGTGCACAGGAGGTTCACCAGGTTGATTCCAGAGATGAAAGGGTTAACCTATGAGGCGAGATACCCCTTGCCCATCCTCTGGGTGCCCCCCCCTTGTCTTTCTTCCCGGACCTCCTGTCCCATGGACCTCTCATATCCGCTTTGCCAATCACCTGTCCAGCTCTTGGCTCCATCCCTCCCCCTCCTGTCTTGTCCTATCATTTTGGATCTCCCCCTCCCCCTCCCCCTCCCACTTCCAAATCTCTTACTAACTCTTCCTTCAGTTAGTCCTGACGAAGGGTCTCGGCCTGAAACGTCGACTGCACCTCTTCCTAGAGATGCTGCCTGGCCTGCTGCGTTCACCAGCAACTTTGATGTGTGTTGCTTGAGGAGAGATTGGGTCGCCTGGGACTATACTCTCTGAAATTCAGAAGAATGAGAGGGGATCTTATAGAAACATACAAAATTTTGAAAAGGATGGATAAGATAGAAGTAGGAAAGTTGTTTCCATTGGTAGGGACTAGAACTAGGGGACATTGCCTCAAAATTCAGGGGAGAAGATTCAGGACAGAGATGAGGAGAAACTGTTTTTCCCAGAGAGTGGTGAATCTGTGGAATTCTCTGCCCAGGGAAGCAGTTGAGACTTCTTCATTAAATATGTTTAAGAAACAGATAGATTTTTACATAGTAGGGGGAATTAAGGGTTATGGGGGAAAGGCAGGTAGATGGAGCTGAGTTTACGGACAGATCAGCCATGATCTTATTGAATGGCGGGGCAGGCTCAATGGGCAGGATGGCCTACTCCTGCTCCTATTTCTTATGTTCTTATGTTCTTATTTGTACTTGTACACTTGGTATTCTTTTGTACATTCGTTGTTTGTGCGTATTGTTTCATTGATTCCATTGTATTTTCTTGTTCTACTGTGAATGCCTGCAAGAAAATGAATCTCAGGGTAGTATATGGTGACGTAAACGAATTTCGCTAATGAATTTACCTTGGACTTTGAACGCCCACCTAAAAGCGCGAATTCATTTTAGCTCTTTGCTGCGTTTCCTCAGTGACGCTGCCTCAGAATCACAGACAGAATCAGGCTTATTTTCTCCGATATCTGTTGTGAAGGTGATTGCTTTGTGGCGGCAGTACAGTGCAATGCATAAAAAAGCTACTATGAGTTGCAATAAAGAATAAATAAATAAATACTGGAAAAAAAAGAATAGTGAGGTAGTGACCGTGGGTTCGTAGACAGTCAGAAATCTGATGGCAGAGAAACAGAACCTATTCCTAAAACACTGTGAGAAGGTCTTCAAGCTCCTGTACCTCCTCCATGAGGGTGGTAATGATTAGAGGGCATGTTCCAGGTGGTGACGGTCCTTAATGATGGATGCTGCCTTTTGAGGGTGTCCTCGATGGCAAGGAGGTTGGAACTCATGATGGAGCGGGCTGACTCTATAATCATCTGCAGCCTCTTTATTACCAATTAACCATATAACAATTACAGCACGGAAACAGGCCATCTCGGCCCTTCTAGTCCATGCCAAACTCTTACTCTCACCTCGTCCCACCGACCTGCACTCAGCCCATAACCCTCCATTCCTTTCCTGTCCATATATCTATCCAATTTAACTTTAAACGATAACATCGAACCTGCCTCAACCACTTCTTCTGGAAGTTGGTTCCACACAGCTGCAACTCTCTGAGTAAAGAAGTTCCCCCTCATGTTAACCCTAAACTTTTGCTCTTTAACTCTCAACTCATGCCCTCTTGTTTGAATCTTCCCCACTCTCAATGGAAAAAGCCTATCCACATCAACTCTATCTATCCCCCTCATAATTTTAAACAGCTCTATCAAGTCCCCCCTCAACCTTTTACACTCCAAGGAATAAAGACCCAACTTGTTCAACCTTTCTCTATAACTTGGGAGGTGAAACCCAGGCAACATTTTAGTAGATCTCCTCTGTACTTTCTCAATTTTATTGACATGTTTCCTATAATTCAGTGACCAGAACTGTACACAATACTCCAAATTTGGCCTTTAGATCCTGTGCATTGGAGCATCCGTACAGAGCTGTGGGGCAACCAGTCAGAGTGTCCTTTGGAGAACTAAGGAGATGTCCTCCTTCTTCAAGGAAAGGAGCTTCACCACCAATGCTGCCCTCGCCTGCACGTCTTCCATCTTACGCACATCTGCCCTAAACCCATCCTCCCACCTCCCCACCAGGGTCAGTTCCTCTTGTCCTCACCTACCACCCCAGCAGCCTCCACGTCCAGAACAGAATTCTCCACATAATTAAAGAGCTGAGAAGTCGATTGGTGAAAGAGATAAAGAGCTGGAGAAGGGGGAACCTTATAGGAGAGGACAGAAGGCCATGGAAGAAAGAAAAGCGGGTAGGAAGGGGGGGAGGAACACCAGAGGGACTTGAAGGACAGGTAAGGAGATAAGATGAGAGAGGGAAATGGAAATGGGGAATAGTGAAGGTGACGGGGGGCGGGGGGCATTAGCGAAGTTCAAGAAATCGATGCTCATGCCATCAGGTTGGAGGCTACACAAGTGGAATGGAAGATGTTGTTCTCCAACCCGAGTGTGGCCTCATCGCAACTGTAGAGGAGGCCATGGACTGACATGTTGGAATGGGAATGGGAAGTGGAATTAAAATGGGTGGGCACTAGGAGATCCCATTTTTATCTGGTGAATGGAGCGTAGGTGCTTGGCGAAGCGGTCTCCCAATCTACTTCGGGTCTCTCCAATACTGTATACAGGAGGCCACACCAGGAGCACCAGATACAGTAGATGACCTCAACAGGCTCACAGGTGAAGTGTGGAGGAAAGACTGTGTGGGGCTCTGCATGGTAGTGAGGGAGAAGGCATAGGGGCAGGTGGAGCACTTGTTCGCTTGCAAGGATGAGAACCAGCAGGGACGAATGGACAAGGAGTCATGTAGGGAGTGATCCCTGCAGAAAGCAGAAAGTGGGAGGGAGGGAAGAAGAGATGTGCTTGGAGGTGGGTTCCTGTTGGAGATGGCGGAAGTTACAGTGAAGTTAGACAGGAGAAGATTAACCAATGATAATAAAACAAATAATCTTCTATTCAAGTTATATTCAGTGAGAAAGCATGGTTCTCTCTTCCTCCCATCCTCCATCTTCTTACTCTGACTCCTCATCATTTTTTTTCTCCAGTCCTGATGAAGGGTCTTGGCGAGGTTCACTCTGTTGCCTGGCCTGCTGAGTTCCTCTGACATTTTGTGAGTGTTGCCTGGATTGTCTGTTTAAGTTCTGCACAAACTTGGTGCCTTATTTCCAACACTTTCCAATCTTGATTTAGTAAACCTGGCACCTGTGTCTGAACCGCAATGAGAAGGGGCCACAGTGGCTGATCAGTTGGGCTTCCACATGATGGACAACTTGGTGGGTGCAAGAGATAGAGACATCAGTTGCAGGGTAGTGTGAATGACTCCTGGCACTAAGAGAATGAATCTAACTACCAACACCAACTGTACTAGTTGTATTTTTAAAACCACTTTTGTGGTTAGACAGGAGAAGTTTAACCCTTGGTAATAAAGCAAATAATCCTCTTTTCATGGTATATTCGGTGAGAAAACTCATTGCTCTTTTCAAGTTCAAATTTATTGTCATTTGAGATTAAAAGAGCATCACTCTGGACCACAGTGCACACACACACAGCATATATCATAAACAAATATTTCCACAAATAGGCTAATAAAATATAAACCGAAATGCATGTAGTTTGCAGCTCAGAAAAAATCTCTTTTGTTTTCGGGACATGGAAATATGTCCTGACTTCATTTTCTTGAACTGTTGCTGCACATTTCACCAATGAATCATCGACTACAAAGATAAAATGTCAGAAATACACAAACGGTCAGGCAGCAACTGTGCAGAAAGAAACGAGAGTTAATAGTTCAAGTTGATGACTTTGAATCGGGACTAAATTATGGGCCATTAACTTGAAACTTCGACTTTGCTTTTCTCTCCACTGATGCTGCTTGACCCGATGACTGTTTCCTAAATTTTAGTGTTATTTACAGAAAATGCAGCATTATGCTTTTTGATTCCCAACCTGCCGCTTATTTAGTCAAATGTTTACAATCGGCCTGCCAGCCGACAAGCCAGGTCTTGCTTGTTGCCTTCCACACAGTCTCATGCTTTATTCAGAGCTTACTGTTGCAAACCTGGGATTTTGCATCCCTTCCTTGATACAGGTCTGAAAGACACATCTCAGAAAAGATCTAAAGCCCACCACAGCATTGACTAATGAAATCATGCCAAAGATAATATCAAATCTGATGTCTAAATCTTTCCACACAGGGTGTAGATAGTTCATCATCACCTTGATGGGTTTAAGGATATATTACAATATATTTGTATACACTTAGTGGCCATATTATCAGGTATCTCCTGTACCTAATAAAGTGGCTACTGAGTGTACGTTCGTGGTCTTCTGCTGCTGTAGCCCATCCACTCCAAGGTTCGACATGTTGTGCGTTCAGAGATGCTCTTCTGCACACCACTGTTGCCTTCTTGACAGCTTGGACCAATCTGGCCATTCTCCTCTGACCTCTCGCATTAACAAGGCACTTTTGCCCACAGGATGTATTTTGTTTCTCGCACCCTGTTAGAGCCATTTTTGGGTTTAGCACATTTACGTTTAACAAATGACTTTGGCTACCAGTCCTCGCATCTGAAAAAGTATTGTGAATTTATTTTGGAGTACTTTTTTGAACAATGGGTTCCTAAAAACCGTGAATCCCAGACCAGACCATAATGCACAGGAGAAGAATTAGGCCATTCAGCCCATCGAGACTGCTCTGTCATTCCAACATCACTGATTCCAGATCCCTCTCAATGCCATACACCTGCCTCCTCACCATATCCTTTGATGCCCTGACTGATCTGGAATTGATCAGCTTCCGCCTTGCCCTCCACCACAGTCTCTGGCAGAGCATTCCACAGATTAACTACTCTCTGGTTAAAATAATTCCTCCATACCTCTGTTCTAAAGGGTCATCCCTCAATTTTGAGGCTGTGTCCCCTAGTTGTGGATACCCCCACTATAGGAAACATCCTCTCCACATCCACCCTATCTAGTCCTTTTGACATTCGGTAGGTTTCAATGCGATCCCCACACATTCTTCTAAATTCCAGTGAGTACAGGGCCAAAGTTGCCAAATGCTCCTCATATGTTAACCATTTCATTCCCTGATTCATTCTCATGAACCTCCTCTGGACCCTTTCCAATGACAACACATCCTTTCTGAGAGATATGGGGCCCAAAACCGTTGACAATATTACAAAAATCTGAAAGGAGATATAAACAGGAAGATAAAAATGGGTTGATTAATGAATCAAAATCTGAAGCCATTCCATCTTGCAGCGATGATTCTATGCAGTGCTCTGAGGGTGAAGTAGAAGAGGAGTTTTCTTTTGAACAGAGAGAAGGAGCCTTTTCAAACTTCAGAACTTCTCAGGAGACTATTAAACTGCTTAAGGCTCAAGGTGTGACTCACTTCTTTCTGATACAAGCACAGACATTCAACCATATCTATGATGATAGTGACTGCTTGCACAGGCCAGGACCGGCACAGGCAAAACATTTCCCTTTGCCATCCCTTTGCTGGAAAAGCTGCAGCTGGACATGACTGAACAAAGGAGGGGTCAGCCTCCTAAGGTCCTCATACTTGCACCAACAAGAGAACTTGTGATTCAGGTGTCAAAAGATATCAAGAATATCACCAGAAAACTTTCTGTCTCTTGTTTTCACGGTGGAACAGTCAAATGGTAGCATTCGCAAAGGCATCAATATTTTGGTGGGGACATCTGGCCAGATCAGGGACCATTTGCAAAACATGAAGATCAAGTTGTCCAACCTGATGCACGTGGTCCTGGATGGAGTGGACCAAATGCTGGACATGGGCTTTGCAGAACAGGTGGAGGATATTCTGAAAGTTGCATTCAAAAACAATTCCAGGGCTCGAGGCAATGCTGATTAAAATTCATTTGGAAATGTGGTGTGGGTGCAAATCGGGAGATGTGAAGTTTGTGTGTACTGTAGTTTCAAAGAAAGCAATGTAGATACATTGTAAATATAGAATTGTTTTAGCACATAAAATATCAAGTCTATGTTGGGCTAGACAGACCTTTCGACCAATGCTGCTGTACTTTGTTTTGTTGAATAAAGAAGCTGCTTTGTATCTACCAGTACTTCATTCATGCAACAACATAGTAAACTAAAGAGACTGTTGTGCTTGAAAGTCCCAGGAGATCAACGGTTTCTGAGATACTGAAACGGCCCTGTTTAGCGCCAACAGTCAAAGTCACTTAGATCACATTTCTTCCCTATTCTGATGTTTGGTCTGAGCAACAATTGAACCTCTTGACCATGTCTGCAACACTTCTCTGCTGCCACACGATTGGTTGATTAGATATTTGCATTAACGAGCAGGTGTACAGTTGTAGCTAATAAACTGGCCACTGAGTGCATGTGCGTGCAGACGTTCAGTGGTGGTGAACCTTTTCGAGAAGCTTTTTGGCGCAAATATTGGCTACAATCCTCTACAAAATTCTCATGAGTGCCATGGTAGGTATGAGCAGAGTCTATTATTGATTGATGAATTAGTAACAATGATCATGGACTTTTCAAGGAAAAGAATGAGCCCTGTTGCTTATTTAAGCGTATTCTTTGTTCTACTATTTATAAAAAACAACAGAGACAGATTGAAATAAATGAAGCCTTTCAAAAATTTATTAATATCAATATTTTAAAAAGACAATTAAAATAACATCAATTATAAATAGTATTGTTATTCTGCCACATTTATAACTGTTATGAACAGTTTCATAATGCCACTTTACAGAGGAAGTCCTGCCCACCACTGTTTTGGAAAATAAGGTGCGTGATGCTTTATCACTTTTTAAAAATCATGCCATACCATTCACTCCACCACTCCCTGCTGCTTCTCCCACCACCTGAACATTTTTGTTTCTCTGTTGCAGTATCTGTCCAAGCTGAAAAGGGTAAACACAATTTTAAAAGTACCTCGCCCATAAACTTAAATAACATAGTTTTACTAATATAAGTAAATAAGTTTATTGTGAAAAAATATTCATGGAGGTGTTTACCGATGTTAGCATTGAATATCCAGTGTTCACTCACAAGTGTCAGAGAGAAAAATAATAACAGGGCAAAGCCAATGCCAACTGGCCCAACAACTTAGTCTCCAAATATTGATCTGTACTTCAGGTCTACGACAATTTCAAAATATATCATTCAATTTAAGTTTAATTGTCGTTTCAACCATACACAAAAATTCATGAATACAGCCAGACAAAACAGCGGTTACTATGGGATCAAGGTGCATCACATAATACAGTCGCACAAAGCACACGTTCAGTACACAAAAAAATGGTATCACAATCACTATAGAAAAGTATTGCAAAAGAAACCTCACGCCATCAAATCCATAGTTGATGACAATAGAGCCCAATTCCTCCAGCCTGGACTCTGCTCCCCGCCCATGCCCTGCAGCTAACATCATCTAACAATTTTTGGCAGTAAAGATAATCATTATGTATCTTTTTTACTATGGGTAGGGTTTAAAGAATCGAAGGGCGGCGCTGCTTGTTGTGTGCCAACAAAACTTTTTGCATGTGCCAGCCTGGGTGCACTTGACAAAGGTACACCACCCCTGAGTTAATAATTACCTGTAAATTAAATGTACTTTAAGGAATAAATTCCATTCATGTAGTGTCCCAGTGAGTGAAGCCTCTGGCACAATCAGAACTTTATGAAATTTTATCAGAGTTAATGGGAGTAGACTCTATAATACATTGTCCCAGAGTTCTGAGCAGCTTGTGTCAATCAAACAACGCTTAGAAAAGTTACTTAAAACTTGTTAAACTATTTTACATCTGCCATGTGAATGATTTACCTGCAAGGCTTAGAAGAAGAACAAAGATAACAAACCAATTTTAATGCCAATATCAAACTGCTGCAAGCACGATCTGTACAGAACTGCCAACAAAGCTATAACTAAAACCAGAACACTGGACTACTCAGCTGGGCAAGAGTACTTGTGGAGGCAAAAGGTGAAGTTGACATCATGATCCAAAGCATATTGCCAGCTCGTTAGCGTAGTGATTAGCACAATGCTTTACAGTACAGGTACCAGCAACCCGGGTTCAACTCCAGTCACTGTCTGTAAGGAGTTTCTCCCTGTGACTGCGTGGGTTTCCTCCAGGTGCTTCATTTTGCCCCCACTGTCCAAAGACATTGCTCCCGATGTTGGAGGAGTCCAGAACCAGAGGCCATGATTTGAGAATAAGGGGTAGGCCATTTAGAACGGAGTTGAGGAAAAACTTTTTCACCCAGAGAGTTGTGGATCTGTGGAATGCTTTGCCTCAGAAGGCAGTGGAGGCCAATTCTCTGGATACTTTCAAGAAAGAGTTAGATGGAGCTCTTAATGATAGCGGATTCAAGGGATATGGGGGGAAGGCAGGAACGGGGTACTGATTGTGGATGATCAGCCATGATCACAGTGAATGGCGGTGCTGGCTCAAAGGGCCGAATGGCCTACTCCTTTACCTATTGTCTATTGTCTATTGACTTACCAGTTGGTAGGTTAATTGGTCATTGTAAATTATCCCGTGGTTAGGTTAGGGTTAAATCAGGGGATTGCTGGGTGGCGTGGCTCGAAGGGCTGGAAGAGCCTGTTCTGCACTGTACCTTAATAAATAAATAAATTATAATTTTAAAGATGACCTTTTTTTATTATACTGTACTTGCATCGAAAAACACAGTGAAGTGTGTTGTTTGCATCAGTGATCAACATGGTACGAGGATATGCTGGGGGCAGCCTGCAAGTTCCACCTTACTTCCGATGCCAACATAGCATCCCCACAACTCACTAACCCATCTCGTACGTCCCCACAACCCACTAACCCATCTCCTACATCTCCACAACCCACTAACCCATCTCCTACATCTCCACAACCCACTAACCCATCTCCTACATCTCCACAACCCACTAACCCATCTCCTACATCTCCACAACCCACTAACCCATCTCCTACATCCCCACAACTCACTAACCCATCTCCTACATCTCCACAACCCACTAACCCATCTCCTACATCTCCACAACCCACTAACCCATCTCCTATATCCCCACAACCCACTAACCCATCTCCTACATCTCCACAACTCACTAACCCATCTCCTACATCCCCACAACTCACTAACCCATCTCATACGTCCCCACAACTCACTAACCCATCTCCTAAGTCCCCACAGCTCACTAACCCATCTCGCATGTCCCCACAACCCACTAACCCATCTCGTACATCTCCACAACCCACTAACCCATCTCCTACGTCCCCACAACTCACTAACCCATCTCCTAAGTCCCCACAGCTCACTAACCCATCTCGCATGTCCCCACAACCCACTAACCCATCTCCTACATCTCCACAACCCACTAACCCATCTCCTACATCCCCACAACTCACTAACCCATCTCGTAAGTCCTCACAACTCACTAACCCATCTTGTACGTCTCCACAACTCACTAACCCATCTTGTACGTCTCCACAACTCACTAACCCATCTCCTACATCCTCACAACTCACTAACCCATCTCGCATGTCCCCACAACCCACTAACCCATCTCGTACATCTCCACAACCCACTAACCCATCTCCTACGTCCCCACAACTCACTAACCCATCTCATACGTCTCCACAACTCACTAACCCATCTCCTAAGTCCCCACAGCTCACTAACCCATCTCGCATGTCCCCACAACCCACTAACCCATCTCCTACATCTCCACAACCCACTAACCCATCTCCTACATCCCCACAACTCACTAACCCATCTCGTAAGTCCTCACAACTCACTAACCCATCTTGTACGTCTCCACAACTCACTAACCCATCTCCTAGATCCTCACAACTCACTAACCCATCTCGCATGTCCCCACAACCCACTAACCCATCTCCTACATCTCCACAACCCACTAACCCATCTCCTACATCCCCACAACTCACTAACCCATCTCGTAAGTCCTCACAACTCACTAACCCATCTTGTACGTCTCCACAACTCACTAACCCATCTTGTACGTCTCCACAACTCACTAACCCATCTCCTACATCCTCACAACTCACTAACCCATCTCGCATGTCCCCACAACCCACTAACCCATCTCGTACATCTCCACAACCCACTAACCCATCTCCTACGTCCCCACAACTCACTAACCCATCTCATACGTCTCCACAACTCACTAACCCATCTCCTAAGTCCCCACAGCTCACTAACCCATCTCGCATGTCCCCACAACCCACTAACCCATCTCCTACATCTCCACAACCCACTAACCCATCTCCTACATCCCCACAACTCACTAACCCATCTCGTAAGTCCTCACAACTCACTAACCCATCTTGTACGTCTCCACAACTCACTAACCCATCTCCTACATCCTCACAACTCACTAACCCATCTCGCATGTCCCCACAACCCACTAACCCATCTCGTACATCCCCACAACCCACTAACCCATCTCCTACGTCCCCACAACTCACTAACCCATCTCATACGTCCCCACAACTCACTAACCCATCTCCTAAGTCCCCACAGCTCACTAACCCATCTCGCATGTCCCCACAACCCACTAACCCATCTCCTACATCTCCACAACCCACTAACCCATCTCCTACATCCCCACAACTCACTAACCCATCTCGTAAGTCCTCACAACTCACTAACCCATCTTGTACGTCTCCACAACTCACTAACCCATCTCCTACATCCTCACAACTCACTAACCCATCTCGCATGTCCCCACAACCCACTAACCCATCTCGTACATCCCCACAACCCACTAACCCATCTCGTAAGTCCCCACAGCTCACTAACCCATCTCGCATGTCCCCACAACCCACTAACCCATCTCGTACATCCCCACAACCCACTAACCCATCTCGTAAGTCCCCACAACTCACTAACCCATCTCGTACGTCCCCACAACTCACTAACCCATCTCGTAAGTCCCCACAGCTCACTAATCCATCTCCTACATCCCCACAACCCACTAACCCATCTCCTACATCCCCACAACTCACTAACCCATCTCCTACATCCCCACAACTCACTAACCCATCTCCTACATCCCCACAACTCACTAACCCATCTCCTACATCCCCACAACTCACTAACCCATCTCGTAAGTCCCCACAACTCACTAACCCATCTCCTACGTCCCCACAACTCACTAACCCATCTCGCACGTCCCCACAACCCACTAACCCATCTCGTACATCCCCACAACCCACTAACCCATCTCCTACGTCCCCACAACTCACTAACCCATCTCGTAAGTCCCCACAGCTCACTAACCCATCTCCTAAGTCCCCACAGCTCACTAACCCATCTCGCATGTCCCCACAACCCACTAACCCATCTCCTACATCGCCACAACCCACTAACCCATCTCCTACATCCCCACAACTCACTAACCCATCTCGTAAGTCCTCACAACTCACTAACCCATCTTGTACGTCTCCACAACTCACTAACCCATCTCCTACATCCTCACAACTCACTAACCCATCTCGCATGTCCCCACAACCCACTAACCCATCTCGTACATCCCCACAACCCACTAACCCATCTCGTAAGTCCCCACAGCTCACTAACCCATCTCGCATGTCCCCACAACCCACTAACCCATCTCGTACATCCCCACAACCCACTAACCCATCTCGTAAGTCCCCACAACTCACTAACCCATCTCGTACGTCCCCACAACTCACTAACCCATCTCGTAAGTCCCCACAGCTCACTAACCCATCTCCTACATCCCCACAACCCACTAACCCATCTCCTACATCCCCACAACTCACTAACCCATCTCCTACATCCCCACAACTCACTAACCCATCTCCTACATCCCCACAACTCACTAACCCATCTCCTACATCCCCACAACTCACTAACCCATCTCGTAAGTCCCCACAGCTCACTAACCCATCTCCTACATCCCCACAACCCACTAACCCATCTCCTACGTCCCCACAACTCACTAACCCATCTCGTACGTCTCCACAACTCACTAACCCATCTCCTACGTCCCCACAACTCACTAACCGATCTCCTACATCCCTACAACTCACTAACGCATCTCGTACGTCCCCACAGCTCACTAACCCATCTCGTACATCCCCACAACTCACTAACTCATCTCGTACATCTTGGAATGTGGGAACAAACCAGAACACTGGGAGGAAAATCATACAATCACGGAGAGAATGTACAAACTCCTTACAGAGAGCAACGAGTATTGAACCCCAGTCACTGGCACTGTGAAGCGTTCTACTATGTCCTTTCTTTTTGCTCCTTTCTTCCAGCGTTCTGTTTTATTTTTGTTCTGGAATTCAGGATCTGTAGTCTCTTCTACTTTCGATCATCAAATCGCTGCTTGGTTTATGGCAGACCTGTCATGAATGTAGCAACTAGTAAAGCCAGATACCGTACTTTGTGAATAGAAAAATGTCTTTTTCAGCCGGGAGCCAGCACAAAGAGTGCTGGAGGAGCTCGGTGGGTCAGAGGGAAACAGATCGAGTGGAGACCTTTCCCCTGGACTAGATGGAGGGCAGATAACCAGTATAAAAAGGTAGGGGAAGGGGTGGAGCAAGAGATAGCAGGTGGGAGGCAAAGGATGGTTGCTAGGCAAATGGAAGTAGAAATAGTGTCAAGACCAAGAGGTGATAGTTGGAAGCAACAAAGGGCTGAAGATGATGAAATCTAATAGGGAAGGACGGTGGTGATTAGGATGAAGATAAGGAGAAAGGGAAAGCTACCAATGGGAAGAGTGTGTGGGTGATGGGCAGATGGAGAGGGAGAGGGTGGGGAGTCTTTCATGGTGCTGCAGATTCCAGCACCAGCAATCTCTTGTATCTCAATTTCAGCCTTGATATCAGTTGTCCCTGAGATCTGGACCAGAGTATTTACTGACAACGTTACATTGACCAATGGGTGTGACTCAGAGCACACAGCAAACTCACAAAATGAAGTCTAAAGCGCAGGGGAGCCAGAACCTAAAGCAAGTTCTCCAAGTGAAAGCAAAGTCATTTCTCCAGAAAGGTGCAGTAAGTGGAGGATAGCACATTCAAATTATGTGCGTGAAATCAATGTCAGCCGATGATTATAATGCCACCAAAGGTATTCAACAGCCAAACTACCTAATCACTCCAGATGGCTATGGTGTCATCTCCATATGTTGCCTTTCATAAAGGTTTATAAAAGGAAAGAACTGCACATAATGAGCTGCCGTAAGACCTTGTTTGTCCTTTACAATTATTTTAATGATCACAAGACACTGAGGGATATTAAGAACATCAGGTGTCGCAGGCCTACCCCTCCACTGAGTTGCTCAGTAGTGGTGGAACTGGACTTGCTGTGTACAGTGGTGCAGCCTACTACAGACACCCAAGGAGGAGGTGGTGTGCAGAGGCGATGCGCAGTCCAACGAGCAGTGCAAGTGATTGTCTTGGACATTTAACTTGTGATTGCAATACCCCATAGGACACTGGTAATATAGAATACTCGAAGTGCAGTTCATTGTTTCATTGGATAGACGAATGGCAGGGAAGCTGTATGGCCTCGATTGTTGCTTGGACCAGCCCCTTACGCCGCCTAGTTGCTTGTCGCAGCCGTTCGGGGGAGGAGAGGAGTCTATGCTGGGTTGGGGGCTGCCCCTCCTGTCAGTGCTGCCCTCTAGTGTTCATTTGGTGGAAGACAAGCTGGACTGTGCTCATCTGCAGTGTGATGAGTAACTGCTATGTGCTTGTTCTTGTGGAAACCTGGCTCCAGGACAAGAGCCCATGCACCATCAATCTGCTGGTTGTGACACTCAGGGAACTGGGTTATATTATTATTTCTTTTTGTGACTGTGTGTTTTACTGATATTATAATTATATGTGCCCTCTGTGCCTTCTGCTGTGTGTGCCTTTTAGTACTGTATTTTGCACCTTGGCTCCAGAGGAATATTATATTGTTCGGCTTTATTAATGTGTATGATTGAACGATAATTAAACTTGCACTTGAACGTAAAGAGTTTGCAGAAAATAGTTCCAGTGAAGTTAGAGGAGCCACTCCTGTTTGTAAAACTCCACTCATCCCACTCTTCCTGCATATGTACTCAGTGGCCACTTTATTAGGTACATCTGCATGTTAATGCAAATACCTAATCAGACAACTCAATGCATAAAGGCATTCAGACATGGTCAAGAGGTTCAGTTGTTGTTCAGAGCAAACCTCAGAATGGAGAAGAAATGTCATCTAAGTGACTTTGACCATGGAATGATTGTTGGTGCCAGATGGGGTGGTTTGAGTATCTCAGAAACTGCTGATCTCCTGGGATACTCATGCACAGCAGTCTCTAGAGGAGGGGTTTCCAACCTGGTGGCCACAGACCCCTTGCTTAATGGTATTGGTCCATGATATAAAAAGAGTTGGGAACCCCTACTACAGAGAATGGTGCAAAATACAAAAAACTCTAGACACGCAGCAGCTCTGTGAGAAAAAGCCTCTTGTTAATGAGGGAGGTCAGAGGAGAGTGACTCAAGTGGACATGTAGGAGACAGTAACTCACATAACCACGCGGTACAATAGTGGTCTGCAGAAAGATATCTCTGAACACACAGCACATAAAACCCTGAAGTGGATGGGCTGCAGCAGGAGAAGCCCACGAGTATACACTCAGTGGCCACTTTATTAGGTACAGGTGGTATTGACTACTAAGTGTATGTTGCAGACTTGTTTTTCACACCAAAGAGATTCCTGAGATGCCAGTGTTCAAACAGCCTCCTTCTCACTGTAAGTTGTTGTTTGGTTTATGCATCAGAGTCTCTCAAATTTTATTTATGCTTCAAGTAGTCATTGGCATCACATCTGTCTGGTATCCATCTGATGTACGGTCCCAGCTGGCTGCTCCCTGTTATTTTGCCGCCAATGGCAGAAAAAACAAAGCCAGACAAAAATGGTCATTAAATCAAATGTATCTCCAGAGCTGTGATAAAATCCAGACATTTTAAAATAGGAGTAGCCGGTGGTTATGCAGACCACAGACTGTGTTGGGGAGGTGGATGCAGTTCAGAATCAGATCCATAATCTGCTCATAGATGCCTCCCTCCTGTTGTGTATTTAATACTTCAGTAATACCTGAGTAATATTGTAAATATATTGTTTGCTTAAGCATTCTTTGTTGTTTACATAATGATTTGCAGGTTATATGTAAAAGTATGTAAATGGCGTACATCATTATGCCACCATGTCATACAGTATTTGCGTTCCTTGCTTAAAGTAAAAGCAAAACTAAGATATATTATTCCTGGCTCCGGGTTTTTGCTTTCAATTAGTTTAATATTTTGGAGTTACAAAACATTTTTCAAGTAAGTTTTAAAATGAATCAGAGATGACTACCTACCTGTTGAAGCACAGCAAGAAGTTTGAGTTTAAAAAAGTTTGAGTTGGATCTTTAATCTTTGGAATGTAGAAGGTTGAGGGGGGACTTGATAGAGGTATTTAAATTTATGAGGGGAATAGATAGATTTGACATGGATAGGCTTTTTCCGTTGAGAGTGGGGGAGATTCAAACACGAGGACATGAGTTGAGAGTTAAAGGGCAAAAGTTTAGGGGTAACATGAAGGGGAACGTCTTTACTCAGAGAGTGGTAGCTGTGTGGAACGAGCTTCCAGCAAAAATGGTTGAGGCAGGTTCGATGTTATTCGTTTAAAGTTAAATTGGACAGTTATATGGATAGGAAAGGAATGGAGGGTTATGGACTGAGTGCAGGTCGGTGGGTCGAGGTGACAGTAAGAGTTTGGCACGGACTAGAAGGGTCAAGATGGCCTGTTTCCATGCTGCAATTGTTATATGGTCATATGGTTATAAAAAGCACAGCAAGATGTTCGAGTTTTAAAAAATACAGTATGCTTTCTTCACAAGAGAGAAATGTTTGAGTTTAAAAGAAGGACAGAGAACGGATGAAGTCATGGGTTCATAAACAGAGACTACTGGGTGTTACCAATCATAAATGAAAAAAAAACAGAAATGGCTGGCTACTCCAGAAAGATAGATGAGCTCAATTGCACAACGGATAACTGACTCATATATACTGAATGAATTGAGCAGTATTTTGAAGCAAATGAAATAGATAATGAGAGGTGAGTACCAGTTTTGCTGACTGCATTGGATTTATGGGCATATAATTTGCTTAGACGTTTCACTGCTCCAACCAAGCCAGCTGAAAAAATTTTGCTGATATTATAAAAGTAATGCAGGAACACTTAGAACCAAAACCATTGTTGATTGTAGAATGTCTTAGGTTTCATAAGTGGAATCAAAAAGAAGGGGAATTTATTCAGTTTACATGGCTGAATTGAAGAGATTGTCTGAGCATTGACAGTTTGGTAATGGGCTTAATGATGCACCAAGAGATCAGTTAGTTTGTGGAATCTTACAATGCAAGGTTAAAAGGTGAAACTTGCAGAAAATGCAACAAAGCAGGACACATACATACAAAGAGCCTGCTGGGCAGACAAAAATAAATGGATTGCACAGTGAAGAGTAAAAGATAAAAAGTTAAGTGGCAGTTTCAATAAGAGCACTAACCTGCATGCTGCTCATGAAAAATCTGATAGTGATCAGAGTGACATAGGACTGAGTAGGCTTGACATTTACAATATGAAAACTAACAGTAGACAAGGAATACAGCTCACGCCAGAAGTGAATGGCAAATTAATTAAAACGGAATTGGAAACATGGCTGAGATAACTACAACTTTATTGGAGATCCATCCACCATTTGCACGTCACATCCCCTGCAAAAGAGTTAGCCGAAAGCGTATTAGGAAAATTACTGGATGATGTCACAGAAGTGTTCAAGAACGGCACTGGGAAACTCTAACATATCAAAGGTACAATAGTGTTTAAAGAAAATGGCACGTTTTACAAAGCCCACCCAGTTGCTTATACCATCTTGTAATAAAATAGCCAGTGAGCTAGATCACATGGAGGCTGATGAAATTCTTTCCAAAGTTTGAGTGGAGCCCATGGGCAATGCCAGTGGTCCCAGCAGCAAAGAAGAATGGGACTGTCAGGATCTGTGGTGATTTTAAGGTCACCATCAGCCCAGTACTGAAAGTAGATAAATACCCTCTGCCCTTGATAGAGGATATTTTTCCAAACCCATCTGGAGGGAAACACTTCATCAATGTGGACAGCTGAGACCTACCTACAGAGGGAGATGGAAGAAGAGTCCAAAGTGTTTCTCACCATAAACCCTCACAAAGGGCTTCATCGCTGTAATAGGCGTATTTTTGGAGTAGCTTCTGCACCTGCACTCCGGCAGAAAGCTATGGACCAAGTTCTGCAAGGATCTCCAGGCGCTCAGTGTTACCTGGATGACATCACTGTTACTGGTAAGGCTGCTAAGGAACATCTCCAAAATCTCAAGTCAGTGTTAAAATGATTAGAAGATTATGGGCTCAGAGTACAACACAGCAAGTGTAAGTTCTTCAAACCAAGCATCACTTACTGTGGTCACACCATTGACGCACAAGGATTACACAAGTGTGCTGAGAAAATTCAGGCAGTGGCGGATGCCCCAAGGCCAAAGGACGTGTTGCAGTCGCAGTCCTGTATAGGATTTGCCAATTATTGTAACAGGTTCCTACCAAACTCTGTGCTCCACCCCTTGAATTTATTACTACAGATCCGGAAGAAATGGCAGTGGACAAAGTAGTGTGAGGAGGCTTTCCAAAAGGCAAAGGAAATAGCTAAGGAGGGAGGAGTATTGTGTAGTTAATATTTCAGTAATATTGTAAATATATTCACACACGAGAAAATCTGCAGGTGCTGGAAATCAAAGCGATATACACAAAATTCTGGATGAACTCAGCAGGCTAAGCATCTATAGAAAAGAGTAGTCAGTCAACATTTTGGGCCGAGATCCTTCTTCAGGATTGGGGGAAAAAAGATGAGAAGTCAGAGGAAGAAGTTGCGGGGAGGGGAGGGAAAAAGTACAAGGTTGTAAGTGATAGGTGAAACCAGGAGAGGGGAGGGGTGAAGTAAAGAGCTGGGAAGTCGATTGGTGAAAAGGATAAAAGGCTGGAGAAGGGGGAATCTGATAGAAGAGGACAGAAGGCCGTGGAAGAAAGGGAAGATGGGAAGTAATGGGCAGGTAAGGAGATAAGGCGGCAGCAGCGGAGGCCCAGGACTGATATATCGGAATGGAAATGGGAAATGGAATTGAAATGGGTGACTAACAGGAGATCCCACTTTTTCTGGCAGATGAAGCATCTACATTTGGCTGGCTTCCACCCACTGCCATTCCAGCCCTGACGACGTCCCAATTCTAAACGAGGGCTGTTTATTCCCCTCCACTGATGCAGCCTGACTTGCTGAGTTTGTCCAGCATTCCTGCGAACAATCCACCAAACATGCTTTGTCTAAGGTCAAAGGTGAAGAACAACCAAGTGGATGAAGTGGAAGGAGTGCTGTGTCGCTCCAGGCACCATCACTGCAAGAGGGGGCAGCGAGCTTGGAAGAGTCAGGCAGAAACTGTACCAAGTGAGGAGGATCATTAAAAAAAATAAGCCCACACATGCAGTACAATGATTACCGTGTCTGATGGATGTGTGATATCTAGTAATGGTTATAAAAATGAGAAAAAGATCATTTACACAATAGGCAGCAACACAGGAGGGGCCCTATGAATAAACCCTCAGGCATAGTTTGTATTTGAGGAAATTGATTCAAGGCCAATGAATTGAAAGCTCTAAAGCCATTGGAGAATTTAATCCAACCAAAGTGCACCAGCTCGTCCTGACAGAGCAGCATAGCAACAGTAGAACTATGAGAAATCTGCCTATGAATCTTCTCTTGAGGAATGGGACAAACAGTAGTGTTTCATCCAGCTAATGTTTTACCTTGCCCTGCTCAAAGTGCTGATCTTCATGGGTGTGAGGTCACGCACTAAGGTTTGAGGACATACACAAAGGTGTGAGGTCATACACTGAAGTGTGAAGTCATACACAAGTATGTTACGCTCCTCTGCTCAAAATGCTGATCCTCACTGCTGTTAGGTCATACACTAAAGTGTGAGGTCACACACTATGGTGTGAGGTCATACACAAAGGTGAGTTACACTCGTCTGCTGAAGGTGCTGATCCTGTCTGGAGTGGAGTTTCACACAAAGATCCCCTCCAGCATCCACTAAAATTCAAGTTGATAGAGATGCTCCAGACTCTGCACTCAGCCACCCGTACCTAACTAAGAGGGCAGTAATTGTATGTCCCTGGTCTTCTGCTGCTGTAGCCCATCTGCCTCACGGCTCAACATGCTGCGCATTCAGAGATGCTCTTCTGCACACCACTGTTGTAATGTGTGGTTATCTGAGTTATTATCATCTTCTTGTGTGGGCACATGGCCAAGTGGTTAAGGCACTCGACTAGCAAACTGAAGGTCGTGATTTCGAGCCCCAGCCAAGGCAGCGTGTTGTGCCCCTGAGCAAGGCACTTAACCACACAGTGCTCTGTGATGACACTGATGCCAAATTGTATTGGCCCTTGACCTTCCCTTGGACAACATCGGTGTCGTGGAGAGGGGAGACTTGCAGCATGGGCAACTGCTGGTCTTCCATACAACCTTGCCCAGGCCTGCGCCCTGGAAAGTGAAGACTTTCCAGGTGCAGATCCCTGGTCTTGCAAGACTAACGGATGCCTTATATCGTCTTCCTGTCAGTTTGAACCATTCTCCTCTGACCTCTCTCGTTAACCCAAAGAACTGCTGCTCACTGGTGTTTTCTCGCACCACTCTCTGTAAACTCAAGGGATTGTTGTGTGTGAGAACCCACCAGCAGTTTCTAAAATATTTGGACCACCCCACCTCATGTGACACCAACAATCATTCCATGGTCAAGATCACTGAGGTCACATTTCTTCCCCGTTCTGATGTTTGGTTTGAACAACTGAACCTCTTGACCATGTCTGCATACTTTTTTGCCATATGTTGCTGCCACATGATTGGCTGATTAGATATTTGCATTATTGCGCAGGTGTACAGGTGATACCTAATAAAGTGGCCAATGAGTGTATGTACATATTCAAATTTAATATCCACAATATAGAGTTCCTCCATCGTCAATAATAACAAGTCCTTGCTGTCTGTATACATCAGCCATATGTATAACACTCTAGTACCCATACATGCAGAAAATCTCCAGTGTCCAGACAAACTTTCCAGTATGATGTCCTTGCATGCACGTAGATTGCCAAGAGTCAGCAATTCCAGACAAGAAGTCACCTTGAATGGATGACAGCCCCTTTCAACCATCTGAGGCAGAGGCAGACTATTTCCAGTGGCCATCTGCAACTGGGAAGACATGGAGTAGCCCAGGGAAATCCTCAGACACTAGAAACCACTGACAATAAGTTCTCTAGAACCTTGCAGTTGCTGGTTCTCTGAGTCCCAGCAGGCAAGTTTATTTGAACGCGCCCTACGAGTGGGTTCCTGTCTCTCGTTTAATGCACAAGGACCCTAGTTTTGCATTTACTAAGGAAGGTCACACCTGAGACTGATAGATGCATCACCCCTTTCCAATTGCAGATCAGCCGGAAGCAGAGCCATTCCATGTTAACCACTGCCCAGTGGATGCTCAATGAACTACATCATAGCTGATCTGTAGCTTGTTTCTAACCTTGATAACCCATAAGACCATTAGACATAGGAGCAGAATTAGGAGCCCATCGAGTCTGCTTCATGATTCAATCATGGCTGATTTATTTTCCCTCCTGACCCCATTCTCCCACCTTCTCCCCGTAACCTTTGACACCCTTACTAATTAAGTACCTATTAGCCTTCACTTTAAGTATCCTCAATGACTGGGCCTCCACAGCCATTGTGGAAATGAATTCCACAGCTTCACCATCCTTTGACTGAAGGAATTCCTCTTTACCGCTGTTCTAAATGGACACCCTTTTATTCTGAGGTTATGCTCTCCAGTCTTAGTCCCTCTCCCACAAATGGAAACTTCCTCTGCATGCCCATTCTATCCAGCCTTTAAATATTCTGTACGTTTCAATGAGCTGTCCCCTCATTGTTCTGAACTCCAGCGAGCAGAGGCCCAGAGTTCTCAAATGTTCCTCATATGTTAACCCTGTCAGATCTGTGATTACTCTTGTAAACTTCCACTAGACTCTCTCCATGCCAACACAACCTTTCATAGATATGGGGCCCAAAAAAGGGAGGGGGAGGAGAAGATGGCGGCGTGATGCAGCGCGCGCGGCTGCTCCGAATGATATCGATATGTGTTAACTAGGGGGCCGTGCACAATCCTGATTTGATGGAGGCAGCCGTGAGAAGCACAGAGGAACATCTGGAGAAACTTCTGAAATACCTGCTTTGCTGCCACTGCTACTGTGCGATCGAGAATCTCTGGAGGGGAAGACCCCGAATCCTTGGCTTTGCCTATTGCTTGTTGCCGGGGCCGGGATCGAAGCGCTGGGCAGAGATGGTGCTCAGTGCTCGGTGGCGGAGGGCTGGTTGGAGGCTCGAAGTTTTTGGAAGGACTCAGGAGTTAGCTGTGGTCGGGTGCTTCCAGGGTGCTGCATCGGCAAGTTTGCGGCGCTGGAGGTTCATGGCAGGGAGAGAGTTTCTCTTCCTTTACTGTCTGCATGAGATGATGGGACTTTCAAGAGACTTTGAGACTTTTTTTTTTACCATGCCCATGGTCTGTTCTTCATCGAATTACGGTATTGCTTTGTACTGTTGTAACTATATGTTATAATTATGTGGTTTTTGTCAGTTTTTTTAGTCTTGGTTTGTCTTGTGTTTCTGTGATATCTTTCTGGAGGAACATTGTATCATTTCTTAATGCATGCATTACTAAATGACAATAAAAGAGGACTGCGTGTCCTCATAATCTAATCTAAACTGCACACAGTGGCGGCTCTCCCAGAGTTCTGTCCACAATCCCTTTCCTCATCGAAACAAAGGAACTGGCCATTTACCTCACATTTTCTGATAACCTGTCAGTGTTCAGACTTTGGAAATAATTTGCTGGTTGAGAAGGACACTGAGGTGTGAACAGGTGCTGCATAAAACAGGTTGACTCATTGCTGACAGCTTCCAACCCAGATCACTAACGATGGCCAGAGTTTCAGCTTCCCATCTAGATGACTCATGGGGTAATGTCACTGTGGGAAACATAATAGAGGTTTGATGGGAGTGTCATGTGGGCAACAATGACTCTATATTAAAGCCATAAAAGGCAAGTAGTGGACAGAGGAACAGAGTCAATGTTTCAAGGTGATTAGTGTCTCTTCTGCTTTCTGTGAATTCAAAGTCACCGCGATCAACAGGAAGAAAAATCGGTTAATGGGGAGGCTGATTCATTCTCACGGACTTTGTGCAACTGAGCAAATACTGCCAGCAGATGTTTCTGAAGACCAGGAGGAAGCTATACCTTCAAATGAAGTACCATTCCTCCTTAAGTCGCCACTCCTGTAAAGCAGCCACAAAGCCAGATTTGAATGTTGGCGCACAACAGGCTATCCACCCAATGAACCTTTGGTCTTACTCTTCCTACATGAAGCATGTAGCTCAGTCTTCCCATCATGCCTGCTTCAGACATTCCTCAGAGCGTCAAACTGAGCTGAGTATGGCCCACAGTTCCAAAAGGAATCGTTAGCATTTACCCGCTCCACATACAAGGGAATCCCGAATTGACAACTACCCGCCCAAGGTTCAAAATGAGCTGCTCACGTAGAGCCTGGGGCGTGTCTTACTGGGGAGCTCACCTCTTTCACCCTTCACCAGTCCAACCTGGTTCATCATCAGGCGCTCCTCTCTGTTTACATTCTTTTGGGGTTTCACTCAACTTTCATTTAATTGTGCGCTGTTTAAATATTGTACAATGTTCCTTGCTCTCCGAGACTTTTAAAAGCTACTCTGACTTAAACCGGTGACGGTGCCTCCTGTAGCTGCTGCCCGGTCTATGTTAGCTGGTACCTGCTGAGGTCTCTGGTGGGAGTTCTGTGAGACCCACTGCTCCCCCTCTGCAATCCCTGCTGCTGTCTTGCTCTTCAACCATGCTCTCACCCAGATTTGCTCGCTTGCTGAAGTCTCACTGCCTCCAGGGCCTCAAATAGCTGCATTATATATTGCTGTGGTAATAATAAATGTACAGTCACCCACCCAGCCAACACACTTTTCGTCCCTCTTCCCTCTGGGAGAAGGCTCAGGAACTTGAAGACTCATACGGTCAGATTCGGGAACAGCTTCTTTCCAACTGTGATAAAACTGCTGAAGGGATCCTGACCTGGATCTGGGCCGTACCCTCCAAATATCTGGACCTACCTCTTGATTTTTTGCACTACCTTACTTTCCCTTTTCTATTTTCTACTTATGATTTATAATTTAAATTTTTGCTATTTACTATCGATCCCTCCCCTCCCTCCTTGTATCTCAGGGAGCACAAAGCGCAGAATCAAATATCACTGTGATGATTGTACGCTCTAGTATCAATTGTTCAGTGACAATAAAGTAAAGTAAAGTAGTCCTTTAATATGACCAATTGCTCCTTATCTATATATTATTACATGGCTCACAATCACTGACACTTGTTGAGAAACTTGTTGCTCTGTGCAAGCTGTACATGAAGAATTCACACAAGTTAAAATAAGAAATACTAAAAAATACAAATGCTGCAAAGTAGTGAGGTAATATTCATGGGTTCATGGACCGTTCAGAAATCTAATGGCGGAGGGGAAGCAGCTGTTGCAACGTTGAGTGTGAGCCTTCGAGGCTCCTATAGCCCCTTCTGATGGTAGCGATGAGAAGAGGCCATGTCCGGGGTGGCAAGGGGGCTTCATAATGGAGCCTTTTCCAGTCATGGCATTGGAGCCTCCCTACTAGGCAGTGATACAACCCGTCAAAATGGTCTCCACTGTACATCTGTAGAAATTTGCCTGAGTCTATGGTTGTATTCCACATCTCCACAAACTCCTAATGAGGTAGCTGCTGTCGTGCCTTCTTCATGATTGCATCAATCTGTTCTGCATCGAACCCAGAAACTTGAAGCTGATTATGCTTTCCATTTCTCCCTCTCTCTCTCTCTCTCTTTCTCTCCCACTGCCCCCTCTCTCTATCTCTACCACGATATCTCTACCTCTCTCTATATCTCTATTCTCTATAATCCCTATCTATATCTGCATCCCTCTTTCTCCATCTCTCTCTACCTCTCTCTATCTCCCTCTCTATCTCTAACTCCAGCATCATCTCTCTCTCTTTATCCCCACCTCCCCATCTCTATCTCCCTCTCTCTATCTCTCTCTGTCTGTCTCTCTCTCTAGCACTGTCTCCTCTATCTCTAACTCTAGCACCATCTCTCTCTCTATCCCCCTCTGCATCTCTCTCTCTGTCACTCCGTATCTCTCTCTCTCTGTTTCCCTCTTTATCTCAATCACCATCTCTCTCCCCTCCCTCCCACCCTCCCTCTGTGTTTTTTTTTTGTGTTGTGAGGTATTTTGATGATCTAACATACCATTTTTCCTCCAGTACCTGGCAGTCTCACCCAGCGCTTTGCACTGTCTCTCAGTCCCTCAGGAATGTTGATTCACCGTATACTGTATCTTATCTCAAAACACAACAATACGGAGGACTTCCACTCAGCTCAGCCTTACAGATTTATTTCATCAGCATGGAGCAGAGAGTTCTCGAACACCTTGAGTAACCAGACTACAACGCTGTGAGAGGGTCAGGGGGTTCTGCACCTTGGCCTTCTCTTGTGATACTTCTCCCTGCTTTCTATCAGAGATTTTGCCTGCGGGTCGTACCTGCAGTATTGTGTTTTTTTGTCAGCAGTGGGTCCAAGCAGAGCACCACGAGCAATGTGCACCCAAACCTGGCTCTGAGGCAACAGATCGCAGAAGGGAGAAGCCCAGATGTCTGACTGCACGCTGTTGTTAATTTCAGGATTACACAATCGAAACTGGATTTTTCCTGTCCTTGTGCAACGGACATTTCCAGGTCATTTTTGTCCCTCTAGAAATTTGACCAGGACCCTAGGTTAGCACAGGACTGGGACACCACAAAGGACTCTAACTTATCTCCTATCGTCACCCCACATCACCCACTGCTCTAGCCCCTGATCAGCTCATCACCTGCAATCCGATCCTGCAAATTTGACAATTGCAACTCTCTGGCATTTCCTCCAGTTGCAGACTTCCTGAACATCTGGGCTCCCTGACTAAATCTCTGATCTCCATCCATCCCCAGCACAACATCCCAATATTCAGCCATCCCACTCCCATCCCTGGACCCAGTTAGGCTTCCCACCATTCAACAACCACCCAAGAACCCCCACCCACCTTCAACTCTTTCTACCCAACAACTTCTGAAACCCGGTCTCAGGCACCACGTGTTCCTTCGGTCGAATGAAGAAGAACAGAAATGTCTGTTCAGAAGTACTGAAGACACTTGCAGCAACCAGGTCCTAACTGACGCCTCTTCACTGTGAGATAACACACCTTTTATGGTGCATTGCAACTTCAGGGCCAGGAAGCCTCCTACCATCCTGTTTGTGTCCTAAAGATGTCCTGAGGTGCATTGACATGAATGTAATTCTTTTGAAGGTTAGTCACTGTGGAAGGTAGGTCAATATGAAACTAGGAGACCCAGAATACTTCTTCTTCTGGCTTTTAATGGCAACTGGCAGTCCAACTTAAAGGTGCACTACTCCCACCAACTGGACTGGAGTGTAGTGTGGAGAGTTGGGAAATAAACCCCCTACTAGTTCATTATCAAATGAAAATTAAGTGACCCCAAAAGCCCTATAGATTGTAAATAATGAATGAAAATATTGTGAATTAAATTAAAGTCACTTCCATAACTTAATAAAGTTTTTAAGTGAAAACTATCAACCCCCAAAGGTAGCAGTGCAGACTGTATTTGATGTCTTTCAAACTTATTTGCTTCACCTTGCAAAAGAATGTGTTCAACTGTTTCATAATGATGGCCCAGACTACTGGGCAAGCATCTTCAACCTATGTTAGTGCACTTGGTTGAAGAAATAATGACGTGGATAATTCTGTCCTCCTTTGAAACATATGATTTCTGCATAGAAAGAGAGGCTGATGAAGTCTAACCTGTGCTTGTCGAGCGAGGTACCTGTGTACTGTAGCGGTCCCCTCAGCGCTGCACTGGAACCTCACCTGAGATTAGCATCTTGTGTATCCAAGTTGGGGCTTGACTTGAGAACCCAAGTGTGATTGTTGCCATGGAGACTTTGCTGAGCACATATGCTGTATCTTTGGTCCTCAAAAATGCTCCAGCCACTGGAACTGAATGTAAATAAACTTCTATTATATCTGCCTGCAAGAGTCCATTGATTTGCCTTGTAAAACAATCTCAAGATATATGAAACACTGACTGAATCTGTGAGACTTGAAATAGAAAGTGATTTTTTTTTAAATCTTTCACTTTTTTGTAATGTCACTAACAATGCTAGTATTTATTGTCTATCCTAGGTGTTCCTGAACGTATAAGCAATGAGGAACCCATCTCAAGACGGCCTGGAATCACCTATAAAAGTGACCGAAGGCAAAGATGATATATTTCTATTACTGAAAGGCGTTAATGAATGATTGGAATTTACAGTTAATATCACTAAGATTAGCTTTGATAAAACATATTCATTTAAATCCTCCAGCTGGATTTGAATTTATATCCCTGGAGCAATATTACGGAACTTTGGTTGTGAGTTTAAGCACTTTATTATCATTCCAGCAATTCATCACAGCCCTGGTGCTGCTATATTGGTTTGTTAGTCTATGGAGAATTAGTTACCAAAGTTCAAAGTAAATTTATTGTCAATGTACCCATATGTCACCACATACTAAACTGAGATTCTTTTTTTTTAAAGCATTCACAGTAGAACACAATATAATCGATGAAAAACTACATGCAAAGTATATATATTTATACTTTATAATTATATAAGATATACTTTTTTGTATATAATATCTAATACAGAGAACATGATTTATAAGGTCCTTGAAAGTGGGTCCACAGATTGTGGATTCATTTGAGATGAGCGAAGTTATCATGCTGATGGTTGAAGTTCCTGAACCTGGTGGTGTGCAGCCTTAGTCTCTCGTACGTCCTCACCAATGGCAGCAGCGAGAAGAGAGCAAGGCCTGGATGATGTCGTTCCTCGATGACAGGCGCTGCTTTCTTGTGGCAGCACTACTTGTGGATGTGCTCGACAGCAGGGAGGGCTTTGCCTGTGGCAGACTGGCTGCGTTCACTACTTTTGCAGGCTTTTCCATTCTAGCAACGTCCGGTTCCGCCATGGGAGCACAAGGGGTTGCCCTGCGGAGTAGAGCTCTTGGTTACCTGAAGCATGGACCAAATCAGCCTGATCTGCCCATCACGTGAAGAGCTACAGCTCAGAAGAGGGATCAAAAGGCAAATGACATCATTGGAATGGAACTGTGTTGCAATTTTAGAGAGAGAAAGAAAAGGCAGCAACTTCAAAGATCGCAGGAAAAATAGTGGCTTGGAGATCTCCCTTATTATTTGTCTGACAGAACTATTCTGTGAATTTAGACATGTCTTGACTAGTAATTTAAATCATTTCTGCTCTCTTACCCATAAGGAATATTGCAATGGGTGACAAGCCATGAATCACACCGGTATACCAGGTATCGAGTTAACATTTGCATGACTCACGTACTCTATCATTAAAACCTGCTACAGATTCTTGTGGTGAGCTAATGGTTAAACTCTGATTTCATTGCTCCACACTCTTCTCGCTGACACTGTTCTTCCAAAGCTGTAGGACTGAGAAGTTCTGCCAGCGGCTATCCTTACCTCAACTGGTTCTTCAGCAGCTGCTTTGCTGTTTTAGCCGTGGCTGTCTCTGTGAGGCAGGTGTGGGGGTCCTGATAACATGTGTGGGGAGGCCTTTAAAACAGGCAGTAAACAGCATAGTGACATAGGGGCTCTGGGTGTAGAGGGAAGTAGGGAAAAGTGACTAGGTGTCGGGACATTTTCTTAAAACGTGTCTGACGGCAATTGTGAATCAGAAGTACAACGAGACCAAGCTGCCCCTCATCTCGTAAGATCAGAGCTGTCTAATTATACAATACTGTCCTCTCTTACACCTGAATTGGCATATAGGAGGGAGCCTGATTGGTGCAGCAACAACAACTTCTCACTCAACACCGGCAAAACCAAAGAGCAGATTACTGACTACAGGAGGAAGAAATCCGAAGTCCGTGAGCCAGTACTCATTAGGAGTTCGGAGGTGGAGAGTGTCAGTAACTTTAAACTCCTGCACGTTTTCATTTCAGAGGATCTGTCCCAGGACCCTCATGTAAGTGCCATCACAAGAAAAACAGAACAGCGCCTCGACTTTCTTAGAAGTTTACATAGATTCAGCATGTCATCTGAAACTTTGACAAACTTGTATAGGTGCACAGTGGGGAGTGTCCTAACTGACTACATCATGGTCTGGTATGGAAAAACCAATGCCAAGGAACGGAAAAGTCTACAAAACTTCTTGGAAGCAGCCCAATCCATTACAGGTAATGCCGTCCCCACCCGTACAAGGAGCGCTGCCACGAGAAGGCAGCTTCCATCATCAAGGACTCCCACCATCCAGGCCATGCTCTCTTCTCACAACTACCATCGGGCAGAGGTACAGGAGCCTTAGAACTGCTATTACCCTTCAACCGTCAGGCTCCTGAACTGGCGTAGATAGCTTCACTGACCACAACTCCATACTGTAAGCGAGTTTCTCACTTTGAAGGATGCCTCAAATCAAGTTCTCAGTATGATTTTTCTAACTGCACGGTTTGTCTTCTTTAGCATATTGGTTGCTTGTCAACCCTTGTTTATGTATAGTTCCTCATGGACTCTTTTGCATCTCTTTACTTTCTTGTAAGTGCTTGCAAAATGAATCTCAGGGTAGTGTATGGTAACAAACTGTATACATACTTTTTATAGAAAATTTACTGTGACTTTGATACTTGGTAAACTTTCGCTCTCTGATGGATTCTTGACCTCACAGTCTACTTCCTCGTCACCTTGCACCTTATTGTCTACGTGTACTGCACTTTCTCTGAAACACTATATTCAGTACTTTGCTATTGATTTTCTCTTGTACTACCTAAATGCACAGATTCATCATCACAGGCATCCGTTAGTCTCGTGAGACCATGGATTTGCGCCTTGGAAGGTTTCCAGAATGCAGGCCTGGGCAAGGTTGTATGGAAGACCGGCAGTTGCCCATGCTGCAAAGTCTCCATGCCACCGATGTTGTCCAAGGGAAGGACATTAGGACAATTGATCACCAGATTGATTCCTGGGATGGCAGGACTTTCATATGATGAAAGACTGGATCGACTAGGCTTATACTCGCTGGAATTTAGAAGATTGAGGGGGGATCTTATTGAAATGTATAAAATCCTAAAGGGATTGGACAGACTAGATGCAGGAAGATTGTTCCCGATGTTGGGGAAGTCCAGAATGAGGGGTCACAGTTTGAGGATAAAGGGGAAGCCTTTTAGAACCGAGATGAGGAAAAACTTCTTCACACAGAGAGTGGTGAATCTGTGGAATTCTCTGCCACAGGAAACAGTTGAGGCCAGTTCATTGGCTATATTTAAGAGGGAGTTAGATATGGCCCTTGTGGCTAAAGGGATCGGGGGTATGGAGGGAAGGCAGGTACAGGGTTCTGAGTTGGATGATCAGCCATGATCATACTGAATGGCAGTGCAGGCTTGAAGGGCCGAATGGCCTACTCCTGCACCTATTTTCTATGTTTCTATGTTTCTGTACAGCTTGGCACCGGTGTCGTTGCAGAGCAATGTGTGGTTAAGTGCCTTGCTCAAGGACACAACACGCTGCCTCAGCCAAGGTTCGTACTAGCAACCTTCATATCACTAGACGAATGCCTTAACCACTTGGCCATGCTCCAACACAAATGGATATGATAAAATTATCCATATGGATGGCATGAAATACGTTTTTCACTGTACCCTGAAATGTGTGACAAAGATAATAACCCAATTAAGCCAATTATCTACCTTAGTCTGAAATATATTCAGTGGACACTTTACTAGATACCTCCTCTACCTGCTGAAGTGGTCACTGAGTATATGTCTGTGGTCTTCTGCTGCTATGGCCCATTCACTTCAAGGTTCGACATATTGTGAGTTCAGAGATGCTCTTCTGCACACCACTGTTGTAATGCCTGTTTATTTGAGTTACTGTCGCCTTCTAGTCAGCTTAAATCAATCTAACCATACTCCTCTGACCTCTCTCATTAATAAAGCATTTTCGCCCATAAAACTGGATGTAATTTGTTTTTTTTTGCACCATTCTCTGTAAACTCAAGAGACTGTTGCACATGGAAATCCCTGGATCTCCACGTTTTCTGAGGTACTGAAACCACCATATCTGGCACCTAGTCCTTCCACGGTCAAAGATTTTGGTGAATGGTGTTTGCCACTTGATTATGCCTGTGTAAATAATCAGATTGAGTTAAACTGCTGCAGGATCTTGAAATGTGTTGGATTGTTTCTGGTTTCTCTTGGCATTTTCTGCATTTATTGTTTTGAGTTTGTTGGTCTTTTATTATGTATTTGTGATACCTTTTTGTGATAACCACCTACTCCTCTGTTGCCACAAGGAACCCCTCTGCTGGGAAGACGTCTGCAACTCTGAGCCAGGCGTTCGACACTGCTTTGTTGACATCTAGTCTGCTCAGATCGTGGGGATGTCTTCCATGGAGGGTTATGCTGTTCTATTGGTTAACTTTTTCTTCAATAGAGATAATTTCTTTATTTTTCTGGCTTGTGCTCACGTTTAAGTTTAGTGGTATATACTTCTTATCAGAATTGCATATGCTCGTGAGGAGTGCTGAATTCTGTTTTCGCTGATGAAAATATATCCTTAGAAGTTTTATCTGACAGTTGTGTAAATTTCTAATGCCTGTTATTCGTCCTCCTCATTCTGTCCTAGGCAGTGTGACTTTAAGTGCATTTGAGTGTACACAGTGTTTTCTGTGTAAGTAATCAGATTGAGTTAAACTGCTGCAGGATCTTGAAATGTGTTGGATTGTTTCTGGTTTCTCTTGGCATTTTCTGCACTTACCACCTTGAACTTGTTGGTCATTTCAGTTCTTATTTTTCTTTGTAAATTTTCCAGATCGGTTTTGGACCAAGATAGATAGATAGACGGACAGATACTTTATTGATCCCAAAGGAAATCACAGTGTCACAGCAGCATTACAAGTACACAGATATAAATATTAGAAGAGAAGTAGAAAGAATAAAAAATAAGGTACCACAATAATATGCCAAAAGAATACGTTAATATAGATATAGAGAAAGTGGTCATTGTCCTTGTTCTATTTTCACCGTTGAGCTCTGTTTGGCCAATTTTCTTAAGCCTTGAAGTAAATTCTGTCAAAAGTTTTCCTTTTATCACAGTATGATCTATTTTCTTTGCTTGCTGATATCTCAGATACCTGTATGTTTCATATTCATCTTTCGGTTGTATCGTATTCTGCTGCTCTGTTTTGTATAATAATAGTAATTATTATTTTTACTAGCTTGAGAAATGCTTTAAGAATGTTTCAGAGAATACATGTCGAGTAGGTTGTTCATTTGTAAGGTCATTCATAACCCACTGAGCCCCTGCATTTGATAATATTGCTAGTGCTCCTGTTTATTCGCTCTACATGCGCACAAACATTTTGTGAAAGTGTTTATAGGTTCCTATCTCAAGGAAGGTGTTGACTTTCTCTAGCTGTCAACTAAGCAAACTCTGCTATCAAACCTGACAATCTCTTTGAATCAGTGTGATTCCCTGTAATATCCAGAAGCATTCAGTCGTGTTCAAAACATATTAAAATGCAGTTGAACCAATAAAAAGTCAAAACACTTCAAAAAACATTTAAGTAGGGATAATTAATTAAAAACAGATTGTGGATTACCTCATCCAAGTCCCCTGCAGCCATTCGAGTCCAGTGAGGTGAATATGGAGTCACAGTTGCTGGGCCAGGCAACCCCTGGTACCCGATCAGTAGGCACCCCACTGCTGAGGGAGCGCAGGAACTACATGAGGTGAAGGTCAAGGCCTGAAGGTTGAAGCTTCCCAATGATCAGAGGCCTGACAAGAGTGAGTCTGCGAATTCGGGCCAAGGACTGGAAGTCAGAGGCCTGTTCTGGGGTTGGAATCCTGTCTTAGTGTTTGAGTGGGTGGGTAAAGACCTTGTTTTACTCTTGTTTATATTTTGTTGCTGCTGTCGTTTCCTGTGTTGTTCTGCTGAACACGATGTGTATTGTATGTTGCTGCTGGAATCTGATGTGACACTTGCGGGCGGCCTCCACCACATCCTTCAGTTGTGTTTGTTGTTCACTCGAACAATGCATTCCACCGCATGTATATCTGACAAAGGCATAAATCTGGACCCGATTCTGATCTGGGGAGTCCAGGAACGCAGTTGGCAAGAGCCCAGTGAGCACCTGCAAGGATGTGTGGGACTTCAGTGTTCACACACAAAGCTTCCTGTTACTAGGGAAATGCCTGCGTTTCTCAGGGCAACCTATGCAAGTGTCACACATCAGCATAACACAAGATGCAATCAGCTTGATACAAAACGTCACAGCACACTAAACATCTCAACAAGTTCTAAAATACATCAACCAGCACAAGACTAAACATAACTAAACTCAAAAATAAACACAACTAAATACAAAATTAAACACAACTAAACACAAAAATGAACACAACCAAACACAAGACTAAACACAACTAAACACAAAACTAAACACAACTAAACGCAAAACTAAACTCAAGACTAAACACAACTAAACACAAAACTAAACACAACCAAACACAAGACTAAACACAACTAAACACAACTAAACACAAGACTAAACACAACTAAACACAACTAAACACAAGACTAAACACAACTAAACACAAAACTAAAACTTCTTCACACAGAGAGTGGTGGATCTGTGGAATTCTCTGCCACAAGAAACAGTTGAGGCCAGTTCATTGGCTATATTTAAGAGGGAGTTAGATATGGCCCTTGTGGCTACGGGGATCAGGGGGTATGGAGGGAAGGCTGGGGCGGGGTTCTGAGTTGGATGATCAGCCATGATCATAATAAATGGCGGTGCAGGCTCGAGGGGCCGAATGGCCTACTCCTGCACCTATTTTCTATGTTTCTATGTTTCTAAACACAAAAATAAACACAATCAAACACAAGACTGAACACAACTAAACACAAAAATAAACACAACCAAACACAAGACTAAATACAACCAGACAACCAGCACAACTAAAACAACAACTAATCTTAAGGTACCACTGTACATTATCCCACAGAGCACAAGGAAGCACAATACATTAACTAGCGCAACACAAAGTAACATGACATTAATGGAAAATTAATCTTTGAATATTGCCTGAAGTGAAGGAGCATTACTGCAAGTGGAATAATTATTAGCTTCCATCATGTGTGCATTGATTTCGCAATTTTCCAGGTAGGAAGTTATCCTGAAAGTAACGATCTGATTCATCAGGGAGTATGATTCATTAATAAAGGGAAGGGGATCTAGTGTGAAGATAATTTTCAACAGCTCACTGTGGACAGCATTCATTCTGCCCAATAGACCATAATACCATAAGAGGAGCAGAATTACGCCATTCAACCCATCGAGTCCGCTCCGCCATTTCATCATGGCTGATCCTGGATCCCATTCAACCCCATACACCTACCCTCTCAGCATTTCCCTGATGCCCCGACCAATCAGGAATCTATCAACTTCCGCATTCTCTGGCAGAGCATTCCACAGATTCGCCACTCTTTGGCAAAAAAAAAAATCCTCCTTACTTCTGTTCTAAAAGGTCACCTCTCAATTTTGAGGCTGTGTCCTCTAGTTCTGTAGATATTAAGAAAGAGGATGTGCTGGAATTTTTGGAAAGCATCAAGTTGGATATGTCACTGGGACCGGATGAGATGTACCCCAGGTTACTGTGGGAGGTGAGGGAGGAGATTGCTGAGCCTCTGGCAATGATCTTTGCATCATCAATGGGGACGGGAGAGGTTCTGGAGGATTGGAGGGTTGCAGATGTTGTTCCTTTATTCAAGAAAGGGAGTAGGGATAGCCCAGGAAATTATAGACCAGTGAGTCTTACTTCAGTGGTTGGTAAGTTGATGGAGAAGATCCTGAGAGGCAGGATTTATGAACATTTGGAGAGGTATAATATGATTAGGAATAGTCAGCATGGCTTTGTCAAAGGCAGGTCATGCCTTACGAGCCTGATTGAATTTTTTGAGGATGTGACTAAACACATTGATGAAGGAAGAGCAATAGATGTACTGTATATGGATCTTAGCAAGGCATTTGATAAGGTACCCCATACAAGGCTTATTGAGAAAGTAAGGAGGCATGGGATCCAAGGGGACATCGCTTTGTGGATCCAGAAATGGTTTGCCCACAGAAGGCGAAAAGTGGTTGTAGATGGGTCATTTTCTGCTTGGAGGTTGGTGACCAGTGGTGTGCCTCAGGGATCTGTTCTGGGACCCTTTCTCTTCGTGACTTTTATAAATGACCTGGATGAGGAAGTGGAGGGATGGGTTAGCAAGTTTGCTGATGACACAAAGGTTGGAGGTTTTGTGGATAGTGTGGTGGACTGTCAGAGGTTACAGCGGGACATTGATAGGATGCAAAACTGGGCTGAGAAGTGGCAGATGGAGTTCAACCCAGATAAGTGTGAAGTGATACATTTTGGTAGGTCAAATACGATGGCAGAATATAGTATTAATGGTAAGACTCTTGGCAGTGTGGAGGATCAGAGGGATTTTAGGGTCCGAGTCCATAGGACGCTCAAAGCAGCTGCGCAGGTTGACTCTGTGGTTAAGAAGGCATACGGTGTATTGGCCTTCATCAACCTTGGAATTGAATTTAGGAGCCGAGCGGTAAAGTTGCAGCTATATAGGGCCCTGGTCAGACTCACTTGGAGTACTGTGCTCAGTTCTGGTCGCCTCACTACAGGAAGGATGTGGAAGCCATAGAAAAGGTGCAGAGGAGATTTACAAGGATGTTGCCTGGATTGGGGAGCATGCCTTATGAGAATAGGTTGAGTGAACTCAGCCTTTTCTCCTTGGAGTGACGGAGGATGAGAGGTGACCTGATAGAGGTGTATAAGATGATGAGAGGCATTGATCGTGTGGATAGTCAGAGGCTTTTTCCCAGGGCTGAAATGGTTGCCACAAGAGGGCACAGGTTTAAGGTGCTGGGGAGTAGCTACAGAGGAGATGTCAGGGGTAAGTTTTTTTACTCAGAGAGCGGCGTGTGTGTGGAATGAGCTGCTGGCAATGGTGGTGGAGGCGAACATGATGGGGTCTTTTAAGAGACTTTTGGATAGGTACATGGAGCTTAGAAAAATAGAGGGCTATGGGTAAGTCTAGTAATTTCTAAGGTAGGGACATGTTCGGCACAACTTTGTGGTCTGAAGGGCCTGTATTGTGCTGTAGGTTTTCTATGTTTCTATGTAACCCTCACCAGAGGAAACATCCTCTCCACATCCACCTTATCTAGTCCTTTCAACATTCGGTAGGTTTTAATGAGATTTCCATGTATCCTTCTAAACTCTTGTGGGTACAGGCCCAAAGCTGCCAAACGCTCCTCATATGTTAACTCCTTCATTCTTGGAATAATCCTCGTGAACCTCCTCTGGACTCTCTCCAAAGACAATACACCCTTTCTGAGATAAGGGCCCAAAATTGTTGATAATATTCCAAGTGCAGCCTGATTATTGTCTTATAAAGCTTCAGCATTATCTCCTTATTTTTATATTCCATTCCCCTTGAAATAAATGGCAGAACTGCATTTGCCTTCTCACAGACTCAGCCTGTGAATTAACCTTCTAGGAGTCTTGCAGGAGGACTCCTAAGTCCTTTTGTAACTCTGATGTTTGAATTTTCTCCCCACTTAGATAATAGTCTGCACTATTGTTCCTTTAACCAAAATGCATTATCATACATTTCCCAACACTGTATTCCATCTACCACTTCTTTGCCCATTCTTCCAATTTGTCTAAGTCCTGCTGTAATCGCATTGCTTCCTCAGCACTACCTCCCCCTCCCCCTATCTTTGTATCATCTGCAAACTTTGCACAAAGCCATCAATTCCACTATCTAAATCATTGACAAACAATGTGAAAAGTAGCGGTCCCAATACTGACCCCTGAGGAACACCACTAGTCACTGGCAGCCTATCAGAAAAGGCCCCCTTTATTCCCACTCGCTGCCTCCTGCCTGTCAGCCATTCCTCTCTTCATGCCAGTGTATTTTCTGTAGCACCATAGGATTTTATCTTGTTAAGCAGCCTCATGTGAGCAACCTTATCAAATGCCTTCTGAAAATCTAAGTAACTGACATCCACTACTTCTCCTTTGTCCACCTTGCTTGCTACCTCCTTGAAGAATTCTAACAGGTTTGTCAGGCAAGATTTTCCTTTACAGAAACCATGTTGATTTTGACTTATTTTATCATTAGTGTCCAATAGAGTCACAGAGTAAAACAGTATAGAAACAGATCTTTCAGCCTATCCAGTCTATGACAAACTGGTCTTTTTCCTAGTCCCATCAACCTGTACTTGGATCATAACCCTCCAAACCTCTCCTAACTGTTACAATTGAAACCCCTATCTCCACTTCCTCTGTCAGCTTGTTCCACGTTCGCAACACCCTCTGAAGGAAGAAGTTCCTCTTGGATTCCCCTTAAATACTTCACCTTTCACCCTAAACCTAGTTCTAATCTCACCCAGCCCCAGGGGGAGAAAAACTTACTCATTGTATACTGAGGTGGAGAGATACCAGCCACAGCAGACAAGGAGAGGATGCTGTCACATGCAGAACAGACCTCAACACAATTGGTGGATATTCTGATCCTTGTAGAAGCTTCCTGATAGGCCTGGTGCTCTGCCTCATGTCACTTTGTGTCCCATCTCAGTGTCAATTAGTTTGAGCACTTAACATGTTCCAGAACAAAATAACAGAATTTTCCTTACACCTCCTGGACAAAGTTCAAAAAGTTCAAAATTCAAAGTAAGTTTATTATCAAATATGTGTCTCTATGAGATTCATTTTCTTGCAGGCATTTACAGGAAAATAAAAAATTCAACAGAATTTATGAAAAACTCTGCATAACAAAGAGTGAAAAAACAGTCAAAGTGCAAGTATAGACAAATAGTGCAAGTAGTAACAAGAAAAAAATAACTCGGAGGACATGAGTTGTGGAGTCTTTGAAAGTGAGTCCACAGGGTGTGGAATCAGTTCAAGGTTGATGTGAGTGAAGTTATTCATTCTGGTTCAGGGACCTGATAATTGAGGGTGAACCAGGTGGTGTGGGATCTAAGGCTCCTGTAGCTCCTCCCTGATGGCAATAGTGAGGAAAGAACATGCCCTGGATAGAGGGGGTCCTTGAGGATGGATGCTGCTTTCTTGTAGCAGTGCTCCTTGGAGATGTGCTCGATGATGGGGAGGGTTTTGCCTGTGATGCATGTCTGAGTTGCAACCAAGGTTTTTAAAAGCACAGTATATTCAAAACTAAATGTGACCACTATGTCCAGCATTTATTGGCCATCCCCTGTTGGCCTGAGGAAGGTAATGCCTTCTTGTTGGAGACAATCCCAACATTCTGGTAGAGTTTTAAGCAAGTTTAGCTGCCAATACCCACTCCTTGAGTTGTAGTTCTCCCTCCCTACAAAGTAAGAGACACTGCCTGCTAACAAGCTGATTTAAACACAGTTCATTTATTTTTAGTGATATACTTTTAAATCCAGACATAACTCTTTAAACACATTTAAAACTCACAGAGGATTTCTATCTCATAAAGTACTTCAAAATTACAAATGATTTCTAAAGCTCAAAGAATTTCCAAAGCACTGATACAATTCCTATATGTTAAACCAGCGAGTTGCAGAGGAATGAACCATCCTTCACCGAAGTCGAAGGCAGGGGAATGGATTCTAGTCACTCTGTCTTTCTGTCATTCTTCTTGCCTCTCTTTACCATTCCTAACAAGCCTGACTGCTCTCTACATTTATACTGTTCTTCTGCCACTTGACACACACACACACACACACACTCACTCACCCTCCTTACCTTGGCCTTTCCCTCACACCACCTCATTCCATCTCAACAGCCACACATTCCCCAATATCCCCTCCTCTGTTTCATTCCCCCAACCACGACTCTCATTCCCCCCACTCCCTTGGCCCTCTTTCCCACAGTTCCTTAGTTCCTCACCTCCTTCCCCTCAAGCTTGCTCTAGCTTCCTTCTTCTCTCAATCCCACTGTTCTCCACATGACCTCCCTTCACCCAGATCAGTCCCCCACAATTCTCCAGGCCCCACCTTGTGTGAGGCCACCCATCTGACATTTGAAAGTTTAAAGCTCAAAGTAAGTTTCATGATCAAGGTACACATATGTCACCATATACAAACCTGAGATTCATTTTCTTGTGGGCATACTCAATAAATTTATAGAATAATAACCATAACAGAATCAATGAAATATCACCTACTAGGGCATTCATACAGAGTGCACAAGACAAAAAGCTATGCAAGTACAAAACAGGAGAAATAATAGTAAAAAATAAAAAAAAACTCTCGAGAACATGAAATGAAGAGTCCAGGGAAGTGTGTCCATTGGCTGTGGGAACATTTTAATGATGGGGCAAGTGAGGTTATCCCCTTTTGTTCAAGAGTTTGAGAGTTGAGGGGTAGTAACAGTTTCTGAACCTGGTGGTGTGAGTCCTGAGTCTCTTGTACCTTCTTCCTGATGGCAGCAGCGAGAACAGAGCGTGTCCCGGGTGGTGGGGGTCTCTGATGATGGATGCTGCTTTCCTGCAACAGCGTTTCATGTGGATGTGTCCAATGGTGGGGAGGGCTTTACCCATGATGGACTGGGCCATATCCAGTACTTTTTTATAAGATTTTCCGTTCAAGGGTATGGGTATTTCCAAATGAGGCTGTGATGCAGCCAGTCAATATACTCTCCATTACATATCAATAGAGGTTTGTCAAAGTTTTAGATGTCATGACAAGTCTCTGCAAACTTTCTGAAGAAGTAGAAGTGCTGATGAGCTTTCTTCATAACTGCACTTACTTGCTGGGCCCAGAACAGAACCTCCAAACTTATAACACCAAGGAATTTGAAGTTCCTGACCTTGTCCAACTCTGATCCTCCAATGAAGAATGACTCATGGACCTCAGGTTTCCTTCCTCTGATCTCTATGATCAGCTCCTTGGTCTTGTCGACATTGTTGTGATGATGCCACTCAGCCAGATGTTCAATCTCCCACCTGTACTCTGATTCATCGTCACCTTCGACTTGGCCTGTGACAGTGATGTTATCAGCAAGCTTGAACATGGTATTGGGGCTGTGCTTAGCCACACAGTCGTAAGTGTAAAGTGAGTAGAGCAGCGGGCTAAGAACACAGCTGTGTGGTGCACCTGTGCTGATGGGGATCGTAGAGGAGATGTTATTGCCAATCAGAAATGACTGGGATCTACAGGTGAGGAAATCAAGGATCCAATTGCAAAAGGAGGTATTGAGGCCAAGATCTTGGAGCTTATTGATTAGTTTTGAGGGGATGACAACATTGAGTGCTGGACTATAGTCAACAGAGCATCCTGATGTATGTACCTTTGATGTTCAGATGTTCCAGGGTTGTGTGAGAGGCCAATGAGATGGCTTCTGCCATGGACTTGTGGCTCTGGTAGGAAAATTGGAGTGAATCTAAATTGCTTCTCAGGCAGGAGCAGGAGAAGATGGCGACATGACGCAGCGCGTGCGGCCGTCCCGAATGAATATCGTATGTGTCACTAGGGGGCCGTGCACATCCGGATTTGATGGAGACAGCCGTGAGAAGCACGGAGGAACACCTGGAGTAACTTCTGAAATGCCCGCTTCGCTGCCGCTGCTACTGTGCGATCGAGAATCTCCGGAGGGAAGGCCCCAAATCCTCGGCTTTGCCTATTGCTTGTTGCTGGGGCCGGGGTCGAAGCGCTCGGTGCTCGGTGTCAGAGGGCTGGTTGGAGGCTCGGAGCTTTCGGACGGACTCGGAGTCGGACTGTGGTCGGATGCTTCCAGGATGCTGCATCGGCAAGTTGGCGGTGCTGGAGGTTCACTGTCTGTGTGAGATGATGGGACTTTCGAGAGACTTTGAGACTTTTACCGTGCCATAGTCTGTTCTTATCAAATTACGGTATTGCTTTGCACTGTTGTAACTATATGTTATAATTATGTGGTTTTTGTTAGTTTTTAGATCGGTTTGTCATGTGTTTCCATGATATCATTCTGGAAAAACATTTTATCATTTCTTAATGCATGCATTACTAAATGTCAATAAAAGAGGACTGCGTGTCCTCATAATCTAATCTAATTTAATCTAATATGTTTCATCACCATCCTCTCAAAGCACATCATCACTTTGGACGTAGGTGCTAGTCACTGAGGCAGGTCACCAGGCTTTTGTTGCTTGCTTGAAGCAGGCGGGGACCACGTTCTGCTGAAGTGAGAGGTTAACTATCCCAGTGAACCTACCAGCCAGTTGATCAGCACAAGTCTTTAGAACTTGGCCAGGTAGCCCAGCTGGGACAGACACCATCCATGGGTCCACCCTCCCGCAGGCTGCTCGCACGTCAGCTTCAGAGACTGAGATCAGAGGATGACTGCGGGAGGTTGGAGTTTGTGAAGGTTCCTCTATGCTTTGACAGTTAAAGCGAGCATAGGATGTATGGGGAAGTGAAGCCCTGTTGTCACCGATGTTGCTTGATTTAACTTTATTAGAGGTGATGGTGTTCACGCCCTGCCACAACTGCCGAGCGTCCTTCATTGATTCAGGTTTGATCCAGAACTGCCACTTCGCCCGTGAGACGGCATTTCCAGAAATCTAACGGGACCTCTTGCAATTTTCTTGGTCTCCAGCCTTGAATGCCTCTGATCCGGCTCCCAGCAGGTTTCAGATCTCACGGTTCACCCAGGGCTTCTTATGGGGAGCACTCTGAATACTATTGTGGGGACACACTCATCTACAGCTGTTTTAATAAAGTTTGTTATAACCATGATGTATCCATTCAGATCCCTAGATGAGTCCTTGAACATGCCCAGTCCACTGACTTGAAGCAACCCCGTAGCCACTCCTCTGTCTCCTGCAACCATCTCTTTGTTGTCCAAATCTCTGGAACTTTTCTCTTTAGCCTCTGCCTGCATGCAGATAGGAGGACAGCCAAGGTTTCACATTTCCCGAAATGCAGTCTGGGGCATGGAACGGTAGGCATTTCTTATCTAGTATAACAATAGTCTAGTGCGTTCAGACCTCTGGTGCCACAGGTTATATACTGATGGTAATTGGGCAGGGTTTTCTTCAAACAAGCCTGGTTGGAGTCCTCGATTATTATTTGAAATGCATCGGGATGGACTGTTCCTTGTTTGGAGACGGCGTCACTCAGCATTGCGAGCGTTTGATTATAGTTTGCCGCTGGTGGTGTATTAACTGCGGTCAGGATCACAGATGAGAACTGCCCGGGTAAGTAGAATGGATGGCCTTTTGACCATTAGCTGTTCCATGTCGGGAACACATGTTTGACCAAACCGCCACGTAGGAACACCAGCCAGAGTTTATCATGAAACATGCACCTCCTCCTTCAGTCATTTCCAAATCAGCTGTTCGGTCCGTTCTGTAAATTGAGAAGCCTTTGGGTCTGATCACTGCATGTGGCATGCTGGGAGAAGACCATGACTCGGTCAAGTACAGAATACAACAGTCTCTCATTTCTCTCCGATACAGCAATCTTGACCTCAGGTCCTCTGTTTTGTTGTCCAGTGACTGCACATTTGCTCACAAGGTGCTGGGTCGAGGGGGGGAGGGGTCTCATTCCTCTGTGTTTCAGCCTGGCTTGGAGATTCCCCCCTCCTGCCTCGCTCTAGGCCATGGCGATGAACCTTCATTCACTTAAGGGTGCTGTTCCTGGCCGTGACCTGCAGGTGATTGCAAGATCTGTAGATCATTAAGTTGATTTAAAAGTACATTGCTTAGAGGGAAGTTACATACTGCAGATTGCACTGAGAGTAATTCAGAAGAGGTATATTTAAAAGTATATTTAGAACTACTGTCTGCATTCCCCAGAACATTGCCAACAATCAGTGGTGCCATCTTGGTCTATCACCCTCGACCCACTTCCCCCAGGTCTGGGCAGCCATGCCACCCAATTGAATTGAATTGAATTGAGTGATCTTTATTGTCATTATACAGAGGTACAATGAAACTTTTTGGCTTCCTCTCAGGCAATTAAATAAAGCGGTAGATAAAAAACAAGACAGTAATAGGAAAACAGTATTAAACAGATAAGTAGCAGAAAATAAGCTGCAGCAGCACCAGAATATCACAGTAATGCACAAAGTGCTGTTAGTGCAAGTATTTGAGTCCTTGTGTGTGCTCACAGTTTCAGTCATTGTTCTGTGGGAGTGGTGTAATGGAGGCCACAGCTCTGGGATAGAAGCCGTTCCTCAGTCTATTTGTTCTGGCTTTTAGCATCCTGAACCTTTTGCTGGACAGCAGTGGGTCAGACAGGGAGTGGCCGGGGTGTGTGGTGTCTCTGGTTATGCTGATTGCTTTCCTCCTGAGTCTGCTGGAATAGATGGTGTCCAGTCCTGGGAGCTCCATCCCGACAATTCACTGGTCCGCCTTCACCACGCAATGCAGGTCTTGTCGCTCAGCTCAAAGACCCCAGACTTCTCCAGGAAACATCGGGAGAATTTTCAGCAAGCCGGCCTGACGTTGGCGGATCGGGTTTCCCAGTGCTCCTTCTCCTGGTGTGTCCTCATGTGACATTTCCCGGTTGTTGAAGGCAGGTTCTTCCTGCGGGGAAAACACAATTCACTTGGTCACAAGCATCAGTCAGCAAATCCAGGCAGGAAATTACAGTGACTTTGTGTCACTCAACTGATTTTCCCAGCTGTTTTTACAATCACATCGGATGACATTAGCAACTTTAATCGTCAGGAGGTGAGGGGTGTTTATTTCACATCGAACTCAGGATTTCCAGGTGTCAGAGAGGCTGTAGAGAGTTGGGGCATTAGCGTCATACCAGTCTCTGACACCCTCTAGAGGTGATTGCATTAAGAGCCATAGAGCATAGAAACAAACAAGAGAAACTCTGCAGATGCTGGCGATCCGAGCAACACACACAAAATGCCGGAGAAACTCAGCAGGCCAGGCAGCATCAATGAAAAAAAAAGCACAGTCGACGTTTCGGGGTGAAACCCTTCGGCAGGACTGGAGAAAAAATGCCGAGGAGCAGATTACTACTGGACTGTGTTTTTTTTTCCACAGATGCTGCTTGGCCTGCTGAGCTCCTCGAGCATGGAAACAAGTCCTTTGACCAACTCATTCATACCGACAAGATGTCTTCCTGAGCTAGAACCATTTGTGGTTAGTATAGTTGAGACTTTGGTCAAAGGAATTGATACGTAGATGTGAAGTTGAGTGCCTGTATAAATAATAGAGGAGGCACCACCTACAGGAATTTCTTTACTGAAAGCAGTAGCTCTCAACTAAATAGCAATGGCTGGTTTATCAACGTACAGTCAATTCCCAAAGCTACCCTTACAGTCTGTAGAGTCCAGCATGATCCAATGATGGTAATGGGACAAAATGTTAAGGGCAGACCGCAAATAAGGAGAACCAACCAAAAACAAGCTTATACAGATTGTTAACATAACTGCGAACCAAAATGATGACACAAAGTTCAGAGGGGCAGTTAGATAGGAAATAGAACAGGTGATGAGAGCGCAAGAAAAACTGGTGTAAAAGGGAATGCAAAAAAAATCTAAATGCATGATAAAAGGCAAAGGAGCAACATACAATGCACTAGAGAAAATCAGTAGGTCAGTCAGCTTCCATGGGATCCAGGCGAAGGGTCTCGATTGTCCACTTCACTCTACTGATGCTGCCTGACCCACTGAGTTCCTCCAGCAGATTGTGTAGTGCTCCAGATTTCCAGCATCTCTCGCGTCGCCATTGAATAGGATAGGGTTGTCGGAGCTGTAGTGGGGCAAACCAGAGACCAAAGAAGAAACGTACTCAAGGGTGGGGCGGGGTGGGGGCGGAGGGGCATGACTGAGATACAAAATGAGTCCTTCCTGTCAGTCATCAGCGAGAAAGAGAATGCACCTGGCATCTCAGCAAAGGTAAATACCACTGCGGTTCTTAATAGGCTAAAAGTTGACAATGATTAGTGGCTCCTCATGTGGTTAAATTGAGATGCATTTGCAATAATGCTGGTGAGTTGACAATGCAGGGAGTATTGTATGGTTATGATCTAATAGCTATAATGGAGACTTGGTGGTAAGGTGACCAGAACTGGATAGGACATGAAACATAGAACATTTAGCACAGTACAGGCCCTTTGGCCCATGATGTTGTGCCAAATTTTAACCTACTCTAAGATCAATCTAACTCTTACTTTCTGCATAGTCCTCCGCTCTTCAATCATCTGTGTGCCTACCTTAGAACTTAAGTGCCCTATCGTATATATCTGCCTCCACCACCACCCCTGGCTGTCACAACCACGAACTTTGCTGTGGGGTCTACGCGCCCCCACAGGTGGACTACACAACAGGTTCGCCAATTACGCTCGTGAGTATGCACATTCCAGCTAATTACTGTTGCATTAGGCGGTACTGGTCCACAATCCCTTATCCGAAATCCTTGGGGCCAGTTGCAATTCGGAATTCAGAATTTTTCAGATTTCAGACCCGTCCCCATACCAAAAAACGCATACGCTCAAGTCCCTTATTTAACCTGTCTCAGCGCGGTGGACTTTAGGACCCGGCGGCGCACCAAACCTACGTACATCCTCTCATATACTTTAAATCATCTCTAGATTACTTATAATACCTAATACAATGTAAATGCTATGTAAAATAGTTGTTATACTGTATTGTTTAGGGAATAATGACAAGAAAAAAAATTATTTCCAACAAAAACATTCAATAAAAGATAAAAATATACAGCTTCAAACGAACCGAATCAAACATATGGTAAATGACTTATTGGAATAAATGTAGAACGTCACTGTCACTATAAAACTTTCAGTAACTTGTCTTTCTGTTTATTTAAATCATATACAGTGGTAGTTCCGACACTATTTTCTTCAGTAAGATGCCGCACAGACACACCACGATCAAGCTTCTGCAATAACTCCTCTTTCTGCGTTATTGATAGAGAAAATTCCTTCTCTTTTGCTCATTGTTACCCATAGGAGTATCTGCAGCTCTTTTTGACATTTTCACAGTGAAATTAAACACAAAGTCAACAGTGAACACAAAGTCAACAGTGAACACAAAATATCAGCGAACAGCAAATGCACGTGTAACCAGTACGAGGGCTGAGCCACAATTGACGTCTGGCGGCCTCTGCTAGTGCTGCCACGTCACATCTGAGTAACGTCAGCTGTTGACGGAAAAGGCTTCGGTGTTTGGAGCTTTTTGGATTTCAGAATTTCCGATAAAGGAATGTGCACCTGTACTTAACTCCCTTCTTTTCATTGTAGTCTCTTCGAGACTTGAATACAGCAACGTAATGCTCCCTGCCTGCCCTCGTCCTTGTCTGTGAAAGAGGACTGCCCCTTCGACTGGTGCTGGAAAGGAACGGGATTCATTTAGTGTTTAGGTATTGCTTTCAGCCATGGTGTTGATGTTCGCTTTCAGTTTGAGAGTTTCAGCTAATGGCCCTGTTGGCCCAGTGTTTATCATTTTATTTAAATTCTGCAGTGGTTCTCATTAAAGTCAGCGAACTGTTGAACTGCTTCAATGTCTCTCCCCCCTCCCCCTCCCCCTCTCCCCTCTCTCCCCCTCTCTCCCCTCTCCCTCTCCCTCTCCCCCCTCTCCCTCTCCCTCTCCCCCCTCTCCCCCTCTCCCCCTCTCCCCCTCTCCCCCTCTCCCCCTCTCCCCCTCTCCCCCTCTCCCCTCTCTCCCCCTCTCTCCCCTCTCTCCCCTCTCTCCCCCTCTCTCCCCCTCCTCTCTCCCCCTCTCCCCTCTCTCCCCCTCTCTCCCCTCCCCCTCCCCTCCCCCTCTCTTCCCCTCTCCCCCTCCCCTCCCCCTCTCTTCCCCTCTCCCCCTCCCCCTCCCCTCTCCCTTCTCTCCCCTCTCTCCCCTCCCCCTCTCACCCCTCCCCCTCCCCTCCCCCTCTCTCCCCTCTCTCCCCCTCTACCCCTCTCTCCTGCCCCTCCCCTCCCCCTCTCCCCCTCCCCCTCTCTCCTCCTCCCCCACTTGGGCCATATCCAAACGTTCTGACACTGGCAGGGCGTTCCACACACCCACCACTCTCTATGTCAAAAACTTACCTCTGACAACCCCTCCAATTCCCTTAAAATTATGCGCCCTCCTATTAGACATTGCCACCGCAGGAAAAAGTCTTTAGCTATTAACTCAATCTATCCTTTCGTATTATTAGTATTCCAGATTATATGATATTCCTAAGAACAGGTCAAATGGGACAGCAAGCAGGGAAGCATTGTTAAGCAAGGAAAGTATCAGAGCAGACTGGGGATTGAGGTGTGCAGAGTTCAGGTAAAGAAGGGATGTTTAGGTCTGGGACAGACCAGCCAGTATTACAGAGACAGCTCGAGGGGCTGAATGGCCTGATCTTGCTACAATGTCCTTGTATAAGCTGTGCAAAGTCCATAAAGTAGGACTTCAGATTTCTGAATAGAGACTGGGGTGCCAACGGCAAAAGGGGCAAATGGGGAGGGGAAGGAATCTGCAGTCACTGGGGTCTGGAGCAATGTGCCGGAGGAACTCAATGGGTTGAGCAGTGTCACTGGGAGGGAAAGAAGTATCAATGTTTTGAGTTGTAGAACTGCATCATGTGGTCTGCAGAACTTTGTAGATTGGTAGATTTCTGACCAATGAAGAAGGTTATTTATTTATTTGTTTGTTTGTTTGTTTATTGAGATAAGGTGTGGAATAGGCCCTTCTGGCCCTTCGAACCGCGCCGCCCAGCTACCCCCTGGTCACGGGACAAATTACAATGACCAACTAATCCACCAATTGGTTAGCCCTTGGACTGTGGGAGGAAACTGAGGCACCCGGAGGAAACCCACACGGTCACGGGGAGAATGTGCAAACTCCTTAGAGACAGACAGATTTCTGGAAAATAAACCAGGCCAACTTCAGCCAGTATTGGGTGAGAACATCAGGGAAAACAGCAATCAAAATAGCACAGGCTTTAGAAGTCCATGGAAATAACCGACTGGATAATGGGTATCTTCAATGGGATAGGGACAGTTCCAGCCCAGGGTATATGAAATGACGATTGATAGACAAAACTGTAATTGGACAATTGGAGACCTTAACACTGGAGATGCTTCAGATACAGTCTAGGTCAGGGGGTCCCCAACCCTTTCTGCACTGCGGACCGGTTTAACATTGACAATATTCCTGTGGACCAGCCGACTGGGCGGGGGGGGGGCGCGGTGTTCAAGTAGGGCTAAACTCACCTCAACATGTCTTTTACCGTTAGGGTTGCCAACTTTCTCACTCCCAAATAAGGGACAAAAGTCACGGTCAAATCCTGACGAAGGGTCCTGGCCCAAAACGTCGACTGTACCTCTTCCTATAGATGCTGCCTGGCCTGCTGTGTTCACCAGCATTTTTTGTGTGTGTTGACGGGACACTTGTGTTTACCCCGAGAAAGACTACCATGACCATGAAGCCTTGCGCAGGCTCCTGTGTGCGCATACGTGTAGGTGCCGATTTTTTCCCACAAATCGGTTTTGGCTTAACCTTCCCGACTATACTGTACATACATTATTTCTACTTTATATAGGCTGTGTATTTATCATATCATTCCTGCTTTTACTATATGTTAGAGTTATTTTAGGTTTTATGTATTATTTGGTATGATTTGGTAGGTTATTTTTTGGATCTGGGAACGCTCACAAAATTTTTCCCATATAAATTAATGGTAATTGCTTCTTCGCTTTACGCCATTTTGGCACAAAAAGTTTCATAGGAACGCTCTACCTTAGCGGGGGAAATATGGGACAAGGGCGGTCCCATATGGGATAAATCAAATTAGCCCAATATATAGGATGTCCAGACTAATACGGGACAGTTGCCACCCCTATGTTCAAGTTCAACAGTGCGTGACAGGGATTGAGGAAAGGTGCAGCTGACTTGTATCGTTTCCTCGCGGCCCGGTAGCACATGCTCTGCGGCCCGGTGCCGGGTTTTATCCAGATAAGCCAGAAGGATTCTGAGATCTTGGTTGAAGACATCTTGAAACAGCTAGAGAAGGATGAAATGGAGCTACTAGATTGTCGGTCACAGCGCTATGACAACGCTGCCGTGATGGCTGGACACAGAAGTGGTGTTCATTAAAGGATAAGTGAGAAAATCAACCTGGCAGTGTTTGTGAATTGTGACAATCACTCACTCAACTTGGTAGGTGTACATGCAGCTAAGCAGGATACAATGATGGTCACATTTTTTGGTACCATCAAAGCTCTCTACGTGTTTTTCTCTCGTTCAACACAGCGCTGGGAAAACCTCAAAAACGCCGTGCCTGTTGTTGTTAAGTCGGAGTCCGAAACCAGGTGGAGTGAAAGGACAGAAGCAGTGCAGCCCATCAACAAGTATCTTGAGGAGATACTTCCAGTTCTCCAGGACATGATAGACAATGAGAACGAGACCAGTGAAACAAGAAGTGACGCAAGGCAGCTGTACAACCGCATGTTGAGTTATGATTTTCTGATTTTGCCAGGATTTTGGAACAAAGTACTCATTCGCGTTGACCGTATTCAAAAGAGGCTGCATGGTCCTAGCATGAACTTCCACGATGCTGCCCTGGATTTGAAAGCCATCCAAGATCATTTTTATGATGGAAGAGAAGTGTTGGTCAGTGAGGCACTTGAAGAAGAAGTCGGTCTCTGTCAAGCATGGAATATTGAAGTTGAAAGACGTCGGAGACGAAAGAAATGAATGGCTGATGAGAACTTGAGAGACGCTGGGTTAACGGCTAAGGAGGAAATGGAAAGAGTCACGAAGGGAACACTCGACTGTCTTCACAGAGAAATGGACGAAAGGTTCGCTCGTTTGCTCAACACTGATGCCAAGTTTGAGTTCCCTCTCGATGTTGAGGGACTGTGTTACGGCGCTGACAGCAACGACCTAAAGAAGAAGTGCGAAAATTTGGACAAATTGTACAGCTCTGATGTTGGTGGACAGCAGATACAGTGGCATGCAAAAGTTTGGGCACCCCTGGTCAAAATTTCTGTTACTGTGAATAGCTAAGCGAGTAAAAGATGAACTGATTTCCAAAAGGCATAAAGTTAAAGATGACACATTTCTTTAATATTTTAAGCAAGAAAACTTTTTTATTTCCATCTTTCACAGTTTCAAAATAACAAAAAGGAAAAGGGCCCAAAGCAAAAGTTTGGGCACCCTGCATGGCAGTACTTAGTAACACCCCCTTTAGCAAGTATCACGGCTTGTAAACGCTTTCTGTAGCCAGCTAAGAGTCTTTCAATTCTTGTTCGGGGGATTTTCACCCATTCTTCCTTGCAAAAGGCTTCTAGTTCTGTGAGATTCTTGGACCATCTTGCATGCACTGCTCTTTTGAGGTCTATCCACAGATTCTCGATGATGTTTAAGTCGGGGGACTGTGGGGGCCATGGCAAAATCTTCAGCTTGCGCCTCTTGAGGTAGTCCATTGTGGATTTTGAGGTGTGTTTAGGTACATTACCCTGTTCATTACCCTGTTGTTCTATTCAAAAGGTTCAAAGGAACATCTAAACAAGCCTGATGCATTTTGGAAACAAGTCCTGTGGACTGATGAAGTTAAAATAGAACCTTTTGGCCACAATGAGCAAAGGTATGTTTGGAGAAAAAAGGGTGCAGAATTTCATGAAAAGAACCCCTCTCCAACTGTTAAGCACGGGGATGGATCGATCATGCTTTGGCCTTGTGTTGCAGCCAGTGGCACGGGGAACATTTACTGGTAGAGGGAAGAATGAATTCAATTAAATACCAGCAAATTCTGGAAGCAAACATCACACCATCTGTAAATAAGCCAAAGATGAAAACAGGATGGCTGAACCTAAACACACCTCAAAATCCACAATGGACTACCTCAAGAGGTGCAAGCTGAAGGTTTTGCCATGGCCCTCACAGTCCCCCGACTTAAACATCATCGAAAATCTGTGGATAGACCTCAAAAGAGCAATGCATGCAAGACGGCCAGGAATCTCACAGAACTAGAAGCCTTTTGCAAGGAAGAATGGGTGAAAATCCCCCAATCAAGAATTGATAGACTCTTAGATGGCTATAAAAAGCGTTTACAAGCTGTGATACTTGCCAAAGGGGGTGTTACTAAGTACTGACTGTGCAGGGTGCCCAAACTTTTGCTTCGGGCCCTTTTTCCTTTTTTGTTATTTTGAAACTGTAAAAGATGGAAATAAAAAAGTTTTCTTGCTTAAAATATTAAAGAAATGTGTCATCTTTAACTTTATGCCTTTTGGAAATCAGTTCAACTTTTACTTGCTTAGCTATTCACAGCAACAGAAATTTTGACCGGGGTGCTCGAACTTCTGCATGTCGCTGTATATGAAGAAATTTTGGATTGCAGAATGTTGCTATCAAGGCGGGTCAACATGAAAATATCAAGACCTGAAGAGCTTCTTGAATTTATTGTTCAGTATGGATATGAGAGCGTCTTCCCCAATCTTCTCATTGCTATTCAGATAATGCTAACCATCGCAGTTTCCATCGCCAGCTGTGAGAGATCATTCAGCAAGTTAAGACTAATACTTTTGTATTTGAGAGCGTCCACGGGTCAAGGCAGACTCTGTGATCTTGCTCTGCTGAGTGCAGAAAGAGAAGAAACTGAAAAAACTGACTTTGATCACATCATAGACCAATTTGCATCAGCGAAAGCAAGGAAGGTGCAGTTATAATTTTCATGTAGTGCCATAATTTGTTAATTAAAAGATTAACGAGCTTGACTTGCATTTTTGAGCTGATATTATGGTAAGGTTATCTAAAAGATGGGTGTCAGATGTTTGGACAGGGGCGTAATTTCAGTGCTTGCCATAGGCACTATTTTCCATAGATACGCCCCTGGGTTACTCCCTCTGCAGTCACAGACTACAGCACAAAATGGGATCAGCCATGACCTAACTGAGAGTCAAGGAGGGACTAACTGGCCCACTTCCACTCCTTAGCTCCTATGTTCCTGTGTCAGTGAAATAGTACTTGCTGCCGTTGGCCAGTTCAGTGTAAGGTCCCCTTGTTCCTGAGGATGGCAGTGTTGTGTAACAAGTGATCCAACCAGAAGCAATTCTCTCAGAAGGCCCACTTGATTCTTGCTGATGCCCAGGAGTCAGAGTGCAATATCACCTTAATCCTGACTCCACAGAGGCCTGTATAGATCGCAGCCACCCCGCACAAGGGACTGGTCAATTCTTCAGCTCCTCCTGTTTCACTGACGGAAAGAACTGCAGTTATCTGATTGCTCTGACATTTCAATATTCTGTGTAAGATTCAAGATTCAAGATTATTTAATGTTGTTCCCAGTAGACAGGTATAAAGGGGATCAAAATAATTGTTACTCCACATCCAAAGCAGCGCAAAAAAAAACACACAATAAGATAAAGAACACAATAAGATAAAGAACACAATAAATATAAATACATAAGATAGCTTATGTACATAAACACCAGAAATTCTGCAGAAGCTGGAAATCCGAAGTGGCGCACACAAAATGCTGGAGGAACTCAGCAGGCCAGGCAGCATCTGTGGAGATGAATAAGCAGTCAATGTTTTGGGCCGAGACCCTTCTTCAGGACTGCAGTAGAAGGGAGAAGACACCAGAATGAAGAGGTGGGGGGAGGAGAAAGAGGATGGCTGCAAGGTGATAAGGTGAAGCCAGGTGGACGGGAAAGGTAAAGGACTGGAGAAGGAAAGTGGACCATAGGAGAAAGGGAAGGAGGAGGGGACCCAGGGGTAGGTGGTAGGCAGATGAGAAGAGGTAAGAGGCCAAACTGGGGTTTGGAAGAAGAAGGGAGGGGAGGGAGGTTATTTACCGGAAGGAGAAATCGATATTCATGCTACTGGGTTGAAGCTACCAAGACACAATATAAAGTGCTGCTCCTCCACTGTGAGGATATAAGATATTGCCCCTTAAGGTGGAGGGGCAACAATTTATATTCTGTTCGGGTAGCCTGCAAGCCGATTGTCCTTGGACTTTATTCATAATAGAAAATATATACAAAGGAGAAAACAATGCAAAAAAAAACTTCATGATTGTTTCATTCGGTAGTGTAATTTTTTAAGGAAGAGAAAAACACAAACAGACCCTAACATGGTTCCTTGAGATAAGACCATAAGATATAGGAGCAGAAGTAGGCCATTTGGCCATTGAGTCCGCTCCGCTATTCAATCATGGGCTGATCCAATTATTCTAGTCATCCCTGCTCACCTGCCCTCTCCCCATACTCTTTGATACCCTGGCTACTCAAAAACCTATTTATCTCTGCCTTAAATACACCCAATGACTTGGCCTCCACAGCTACTCATGGCAACAAATTCCACAGATTTACCACTCTCTGACTAAAGTAATTTCTCTGCATCTCTGTTCTAAATGGACGTCTTTCAATCCTGAAGTCATGCTCTCTTGTCCTAGACTCTCCTACCATGGGAAATAACTTTGCCATATCTAATCTGTTCAGGCCTTTTAACATTCAGAATGTTTCTATGAGATTCCCCCCCCCCCACCTCATTCTCCTGAACTCCAGGGAATACAGCCCAAGAGCTGCCAGACATTCCTCAGACGATAACCCTATCATTCCTGGAAACGTTCTCATGAATCTTCTCTGAACCCTATCCAATGTCAGTATATCCTTTCTAAAATAAGGAGCCCAAAATTGCACATAATACTCCAGGTATGGTCTCACGAGTGCCTTATAGAGCCTCAACATTACATCCCTGCTCTTGTATTCCATACCTCAAGAAATGAATGCCAGCATTGCATTCACCTTCTTCACCACATACTCAACCTGGAGCTTAACCTTTAAGGTATCTTGCACAAGGACTCCCAAGTCTCTTTGCATCTCTGCATTTTGAATTCACTCCCCATCTAAATAATAGTCTGCCCATTTATTTCTTCCACCAAAGTGCATGACCATACACTTTCCAACATTGTACAGTATTTCATTTGCCACTTCTTTGCCCATTCCCCTAAACTATCTAAGTCTCTGTGCAGGCTCCTCTGTGTCTTCAACACTACCCATTCCTCCACCTATCTTTGTATCACTGGCACATTTATCCACAAACCCATTAATCCCATAGTCCAAATCATTGACATACATCGTAAAAAGCAGTGGTCCCAACTCCACTGGTAACCCGCAGCCAGCCAGAATAGGATCCCTTTATTTCCACTCTCTGTTTTCTGCCGATCAGCCAATGCTCCACCCATGCTAGTAACTTCCCTGCATGGGCTCTTATCTTGTTAAGCAGCCTCATGTGCAGCATCTTGTCAAAAGCCTTCTGATAATCCAAGTACACCACATCTACTGCATCTCCTTTATCTACCCGGCTTGTAATTTCAAAAAAAATTGCAGTAGTTTAGTCAGGCAGGATTTTTCTTTCAGGAAACCATGCTGGCTTTGGCCTATCTTGTCATGTGTCCCCAGGTACTCCATAATCTCATCCCTAACAATCAATTCCACCAATTTCCCAACCACCGATGTCAGGCTAACAGGTCTATAGTTTCCGTTCTGCTGCCTTCCACCTATCTTAGATAGCGGAGTAACATTTGCAATTTTCCTGTCATCTGGTACAATGCCAGAATCTATCGATGCTTGAAAGATCATGGTTAGCGCTTCCGCAATCTCTCCAGCTACTTCCTTCAGAATCCAAGGGTGCAGGAGATTTATCCACTCTCAGACCACTTCCTATATGATGATGCATCCTACATTGTTCCCCACCCAACTCCACCCTTCCATTCTCAGTAATGGATGGACTGTTGACTGTGGTCCTTCCCCAGAAAATCCTAGCATTGATGACACCGAGCTTCAGTGCACCCTTCAGCACGTACTCCAGCAGCCTGGACTGAGCCAGTCCACACATTGCCTTAGGGACGTCTCGCTGTGCTGGAAGACCAACAGGTTTTTGACAGACCCAGAGGTCCACAAGGATGGAGTGGAACCCATGTCCGACCAAGCAGCCCGCCTCCTCATCTCACAGTGACTCTTTCACCTCTCAGTCAAAAGGGCTGTGTCTTCTAATTTCACTCCAGAAGCCCAGAACACAGTCAGCTCTCTGAGAGTCTCACACCGGCCAAAAATGATTTTATTAAGATGAGACGTTAAATTGAGACACTGGCTGCAAAACATCCTGTGGGACCATTCCAAAAAACCCAAATGAGATCCAGTGTAGGTGCCCTAGAATTATTTGTTTATCTGCTTATCTGTTTTTTTAAACATCATTTTTAGGATCTAGGCATTAATGGAACGGCTGGTATTTATTGCCCATCCATTTATGTGCCCCTAATCAGGAGGTGGTGACTGACTTTTAGAACTGACCCAGTTCTTCTGGTGAAGATGCTGCTGGATAGGCAGTTCCAGGGTCTAGACCCAGGGATCATTAGATTAGATTATTAGATTATGAGGATATGCAGTCCTCTTTTATTGTCATTTAGTAATGCATGCATTAAGAAATGATACAATCTCTTCCTCCAGAATGATATCACAGAAACACAAGACAAATCAAGACTAAAAAAACTGACAAAAGTCATATAATTATAACATATAGTTACAACAGTGCAAGCAATGCTGTAATTTGATGGAAGAACAGACCATGGGCACGGTAAAAAGTCTCAAAAGTCCCATCATCTCACACAGACGGTTGAAGGAAGAAAAACTCTCCCTGCCATGAGCTTCCAGCGCCGCAAACTTGCCGATGCAGCATCCTGGAAGCACCCGACCACAGTCCGACTCTGAGTCCGTCCAAAAACTTTGAGCCTCCGACCAGCTCTCCGACACCGAGCACCAAGCACCATCTCTGCCGAACGCTTGGACCCCGGCCCCGGCAACAGGCAATAGGCAAAGCCGAGGATTTGGGGCCTTCCCCTCCGGAGATTCTTGATCACACAGTAGCAGTGGCAGCGAAGCGGGCATTTCAGAAGTTTCTCCAGATGTTCCTCTGTGCTTCTCACAGCTGTCTCCATCAAATCAAAATTGTGCATGGCATCCTAGTCCACAAATACGATATCAATTTGGCGCAGCCGTGCGCGCTGCGCCGCGCCGCTATCTTCTCCATGAGGGCACTTCCAGCTCAGGATGTGGAGTACCTAGGAGGAGGACCCAGAGGTGGTGGTTTTCCAATGCAACTGCTTCCCTTCTCCGTGAGGTAGAGGATTATTTATTTCTTTGAAATAAATTTGTATTAAGGAGCGTAAATTATTCTCTTTCTCCCTGAAGTTAGACTGATTAGTCCAAAGCAGGCTCCTGGCCATTTCACTCCTAAAAGATGCTTGAATTGATGTATTTTACAAGAAAGAAATCCTGATCTCTCAGTCTGCCTGATCATGAACTTTGTACTTTATTTGTCTACCTGCACTGCACCTTCTCTGTAATCCAAAGTCTATGTTAGCACCCCAAGGGTACATACCTCATCAAAAGGTTAGGCAGAGAGGCAGAGGGGATGGGGTGGCACTGTTGGTAAAAAACTGAAATCAAATCGTTAGAAAGAGGTGACATATGATCAGAATATGTAGAATACTTGTGAGTAGAGATAAGAAACTACAAGGGTAAAAAAGGCACTGATGGAAGTTATATACAGGCCTCTGAACAGTAGCCAGGATGTGGGCTGCAAATGACAATGGGAGATAGAAAAGACTTGTCAAAAGGGCAATGTTACAATGGTCATAGGGAATTTTAATATGCAGGTAGATTGGGAAAATCAGATCGGTGCTGGATTCCAAGAGAAGGCCTATGAGATGGCTTTTTATAGCAGCCTGCGGGCCAGGCCCACTAGGGAATTGGCAATTCCGGATTGAGTGTTGTGCAATAAACCAAATTTGATTAGGGAGCTTAAGGTAAAGGCACCCTTAGGAGATAGTGATAATCAAATGATAGAATTCACCGTACAGTTTGAGAGGGAGAAGCTAAAATTGGATATTTTGGTATTACAGTTGAGTAAGAGTAACTATAAGGCATGAGACTGGAGTTGGCCAGCAGGAATGATGATAAAGCAGAAATGGCTGACGTTTCTGGGAGTAATTTGAAACACACAGGATCAGTTCATATTAAAGAAGAAAAATCATTCTAAAGGGAGGATGAGACAACCATGGCTGACATAGGAAGTCAAAGACAGCATAAAATCAAGAGAGAAGGCACACAATAAGGGAGGAGAAGATGGCGGCGTGACGCAGCGCGCGCGGCCACCTTAGTGGTGATGTCTGTTATTTGTCAAGTAGGGGACCGTGCACAATTCTGATTTGATGGAGACAGGCATGAGAGTACGGAGGAACATCTGGAGAAACTTCTGAAATGCCCGCTTTGCTGCCACTGTTACTGTGTGGTCCGGAATCTCGGGAGGAGAAGGCCCCGAATCCTCGGCTTTGCTTGTTTTGGCGGCCGCAGGAGGTCGAAGGCGCTTGGCAGAGGATGGCGCTTAGGAGGCTGTATTGGAGGGGCTGGTCGGAAGCTCCAAGTTTTCGGACGGACGGACTCAGTGTCGGCTGCGGTCGGCTGCTTCCAATGCATCAGCAGTTGACGGTGCCTGGAGGTTTATGGCAGGGAGTTTCTCCCTTTTGCCACCTGCTATCGGGGACTCGGAGACTTCGAGACTTTTTTTTACCATGTGCATGGTCTGTTCTTTATCAAATTATGGTATTGTTTTGCACTGCTGTAACTATATGTTATAATTATGTGGTTCTGTCAGTGCTAGTCTTTGGTTTGTCCTGTTTTTCTGTGATATCACTCTGGAGGAATATTGTATCATTTCTTAATGAATGCATGCATTTCTAAATGACAATAAACGAGGACTGAGGTTCTCATAATCTAATCTAATAATCTAATACAATATAGTAAAAATTAGTGGGAATATATAGACTGAAAGAGAGTCATGAGTGGACATCGGTCTGCTGGAAAATGACATTAGAGAGGTACTAGTGGGGAACAAAGAAATTGATGAACTGAACAAGTATCTTGTGTTTGTCTTCACTGTAGAAGACAACAGCATGGCTGAAATCCGAGAACGTCAGGAGCAGCAGTGGGTGCAGTCACTATTACTAAGGAAAATGACTTTGAGATGCTGAAAGGTCTGACTAAAAACAGATACGTCTCTAGGACCTGATGGACTACACCCAGGGTTCTGAAAGATGTAGCTGAAGAGATTGGAGAATATTGATCTTTGAAGAGTAACTAGGTTCTGAAATGGTTCCGGAAGCCTGGAAACCTGCAAATGTCATCCCACTCTTTTAAAGGAATACAGGAAATAATAGTCTGACTTCAGTGATTGGGCAAGATATAAGAATCCATTATTATGGATAAGGTTATGGGGTACTTGAATGCACATGATAAAATAGGCCAGCATGGTTTCCTTCAGGGGAAAGCTTGCCTGACAAATCTTTTGGAATTTTTTGAAAAAATAGCAGACCGGACAGACAAAGGTGAATCAGAGAATGCTGTTTACTTGGGTTTTCAAAAGGCCTTTGACAAGGTGCCGCAAATGAGGCTGCTAAATAAGAGCCCATAGTAGAACCATAGAACCATAGAACACTACAGCACAGAAAACAGGCCATTCGGCCCTTCTAGTCTGTGCTGAAACATTATTCTGCTGGTCCCATTGACCTGCATCCAGTCCATAACCCTCCAGACCTCTCCTATCCATGTACCTATCCAATTTATTCTTAAAACTTAAGAGTGAACCCACATTTATCATGTCAGATGGCAGCTCGTTCCACACTCCCACCGCTCACTGAGTGAAGAAGTTCCCCCTAACTTCCTCTTAAATATTTCCCCTTTCACCCTAAAACCATGTCTTCTCGTAGTTATCTCTCCTAATCTAAGTGGAAAGAGCCTATTCACATTTACTCTGTCCATACCCCTCATAATTTTGTAAACCTCTGTCAAATGTCCCCTCATTCTTCTACACTCCAAGGAATAAAGTCCTAACCTGTTCAATCTTTCCCTCTAACTTAACTCCTGAAGACCCGTAACATCCTAGTAAATCTTCTCTGCACTCTTTCAATCTTATTGATATCCTTCCTATAGTTAGGTGACCAGAACTGTACACAATAGTATTACAAGAAGGAAACTAGCATGGATAAAAGATTGGCTGGTAAAAGAGGAAATAAAGGGGGCCTTCTCTGGTTGGGTTCTGGTGACTAGCGGTGTTCTGGAGGGGTCAGCATTGGCTCCCCTGCTTTTCACATTACATGTTAATGATCTGGTTGGCTTTGTGGCCTCCTCTGCATTGGTGAGACCCATCGTAAATTGGGGGACCACTTCGTCGAACACCTTTGCATCATCCACCACAAGTGGCACTTGCCGGTGGCCAAACATTTAAATTCCGATTCCCATTCTCAGTCCAACGTGTCAGTCCATGGCCTCTTCTTGTGCCAAGGTGAAGCCACCCTCAGGGTGGAGAAAACACCTTGTATTCCGTGTGGGTGGCCTCCAACCTGATGATGTGAATATCGATTTCTCCTTCCACTAAACAAAGCAAACCCACCCCCCCCATTCCCCAATCTGCCATTTTACTTCTTCTCACCTGCCTATTACTTCCCTCTGGGTCTCCTCCTCCCTTTTCTCCCACGGTCCACTCTTCTCCTATCAGATTCCTTCCTCTCCAGCCCTTGACCTTTCCCACCCACCTGGCTTTGCCTTTCACATTCCAGCTCGCCTCTGTCCCTTCCCCCTACCATTTTATTCTGGCGTCCTCCCACTTCCTCTCAATCCTGAAGAGACTAGGCCTGAAACATCAACTATCTATTCATTTCCATCGATGCTGCCTGTGCTGCGGAGAACGGGTGAGCCCAAACGCAGGACACTGACACGGAGGGAGGGTAATCTGACGAGTGTTTATTAATGGTTGCAGGGAAAGCCGAGGAGCGAGCGACGCTTGACCGGGAATCGAACCCGGGTCACTGCGGTGAGAGCGCGGCGTCTAACCACAGAGCGGTGGAGAGTGTAGGCGGGCAGCGGGACGAGGCAGAGCAGGCATGCTAACAAGGGTGTGAGCGTGGCTGGAGGAGAACGGCGGGCAGGAGGGTGAATGGGAGGGCAGGCGGCATGCAATGCTCCTGTTAACACAGAGAGGCAGAGTCAACACAGGTGTGGTAAACCATGTATACAGGTTGTAACCGGGTTACCTGTCTGGACACGCCCCTCTGCTGACTGCTCCTGTGACTCCTCCCACAGATCCCTGAATAAAGGTGATTGTGTCACTGCTCCTCCCTCAGTTCAGGACAGATACTCAGCATGGACGCTGGTCCATTTACTGTTAATAAAAGCCTTTCAGTATTTACTCTACTTCCAGTCTTTTGGAGTAATTGACAGTGCATCAACAGGCAAACAACAGCGCGGAAACAAAACTTAGAATACGCAATTCTAAGCGGCCTAGAACACAAACTGCCACACTGGCTGAAGCAACGATCTGGCGATGAGTGGTTGGAAAGCCGGGGTATTTATGCTGCAGGTTAGATGAGATTCAGGTGCGCCGCAACCAGGAAGCCTGCGAGAACAAAAGGAATGCCGCGCCGACTGTGCCGACAGACAGACAGACAGACACACACACACACACACACACACACACACATACACACGCACAAACACACACACACACGCGCGCGCGTGCACAAACACACATACACACAAACAAACGGGGCAGCAGGAGAAACATGGGGAAAAGGGAATTAGGAGAACACGAGGAATAAACGGGAGGGTTGGCCGGGACTGTGACAGCCCGACCTGCTGAGTTCCTCCAGTTTTTTTGTGAGCATGTGGAAGTGTATGGTGGCAGGAGTAAAGGTGTTCACTATTTTCCAAATGGGGAAAGAATGCAGAATTCAGAGGTGCGAAAGTACTTGGGATTCCTGTTGCAGGATTTGCTAATGGTTAAATTACTGGTTGTTTTGGTAGCAGGGAAGGAAATGAAACTTTAGCATTCATTTTGAGATGACTAGAAAAAAAAAGCAAGGATGTAATGCTGAGGTTTTATAAGGAATTGGTTAAACCACATTTGGAGTATTGTGAGCAGTTTTGGATTCTATATCTAAGAAAGGCTGTGCTGGCATTGGAGAGGATCACAGAAATGAAAGGGTTAACAAATGTGGAGCATTTGATGACTCTGGGCCTGTACTCACTGGAGTTTAGAAGGATGAAGGAGGATCTCATTGAAGCCTAACAAATACTGAAAGTCCTGCATCGAGTGGACATGAAGGGAACGCTCCTGCAGGAGCGTCTAGGACCAGAGGCACAGCCTCAGAATAGAGGGGCGTCCATTTAGAATAGAGTTGAGGAGGAATTTGTTCAGTCAGAGGGTAGAGAATCTGTGGAGTTCATTACCACAGATGGCTATGGAGGCCATATCGTTGGGTATATTTTAAGCAGAAGTCGATAGGTTCTAATTTAGTGAGGGCATCAAAGGTGACAGAGAGAAGGCAGGAGAATGGGGTTGAGAGAAAATAAACCAGCCATGATCAAATGGCAATGCAGACTTGATGGGCTGAATGGCCCAATTCTATCCCTATTTCTTTTGGTTTGTACTTTTGTGCCACAGTGATGGAGTTATGACTAGATGGCAAATGAAGCTTTTCACTCTTTCTTGGTACACGTGACAATAATAAACCAATTACCATTTACTAATCCAGGCACAACATACCTTGCTCCCAAGGAGCTACGTAAATGCACTCTCTTCTCCCTAGATCTCAGGGTCAGTCATTGTGAAGGAGGCTGCATAAACAGTCTCCTCAACCAAACCATCAGATTGAAGTTCAAGATTAGTCCTTTCTCTTTAATTTCCAGCTCAATAATATTTCAAATCCTTTGGAAAAAAACAAGAAGCCGATTTGATGGGTAACAGGTGCTGCAAAATAAATGCAGCTTTGATTTATTACATCTTCGCTGTGGCCATCTGTGCAATACTCACATTGTATATTTTATTTCTGCACGGGGCTCAGCAAGGGGTAGAGGAAGGCTTTCTTCATCGAGAGTGTGCTCATTTTTTAAAAGGTGGTGTTGAATTGCAAAGCCAAAGCCATCTCTCTTGATGGCAGAATTTCAGATGGTGACGAGAGGGCGTACAGGAGCGAGGTATATCAGCTAGTGGAGTAGTGTCGCAGCAACGACTGTGTACTCAACATCAGTAAGACCAAAGAACTGATTGTGGGCGTCAGAAAGGGTAAGGTGGGGGAGAACACATAGAGGGATCAGAAGTGGAAAGAGTGAGCAATTTCAGGTTCCTAGGTGTCACTATCTCTGAGGATATATCCTGGGCACATCGATGCAGCTACAAAGAAGGCACGACAGCGGCTGTATTTCATTTGGAGTTTGAGGAGATTTAGTATCTCACCAAAGACACTCACAAATTTCTACAGATGTCCCTTGGAGAGCATTCTAACAGGCCACATCACCGTCTAGTGTAGGGGGAGGGGTGGGGCATGGGGGTTAATGCACAGGATTGAAGTAAACTGCAGAGAATTGTAAACTTAGCTCTATCATGGACACCAGCCTCCGTAGTGTCCAGGACATCTTCAAGGTGCAATGCCTCAAAAAGGCGGCGTCCATCATTAAGGGCCCCCACCACCCAGGTCATGCCCTGTTCTCATCGCTACTATCAGGAAAGAGATACAGAAGCCTAAAGGCACACACTCAGCGATTCAGGAACAGCTTCTTCCCCTCTGCCATCCGATTTATGAATGGAACCCATGAACACTACCTCACTACCTTATTATTTTTTATTTTTGCACTACTTATAACTATTTTATATATATATATATATATATATATATATACACACACACATATACTCACTGTAATTCACAGTTTTTTCTCCATTATTACATTGACCTGTTGCTGCAAAGACAACAAATTTCATAACACGTGCTAGTAATATTAAACCTGATTCTGATTCTGATTGGTGACCATTATGAAAGGTAAATACTTGAATTCGAGATTGAGTCAGAGCAAGCATTGTAGTGGAAGGCCATCATCCCCCCTCTCCAATGTACCAATGCTTGCTGGCTTCAGACACCATGCCTGGTTAGTTTAATGTGCATCGATTTAATAAGTTGAGATAATGTCCATAATTAGTTGATTCAAGAACAACAATAGTTGGTGATGTAAAGCCTTAGCAGGGGAAATAACAAGCCATGTAGGGTCATGGTTCCGCTGATCACAAGATCAAGTTGAATTTTATATCCTGTCGGCATCAGCCCGACTGTCACACAAAGACACCTGTTGAAAATTGTTTGCTTCACAACGCATTGGATTTTTTAGACCAGAGTGTGCGGCAATCAGTGAAACTGAGAATTAGATCAAACTGTGGTGCTGGTGATGAATGGGTTAACAGCTAGGTACAGCGTGATTGCCAGCTCGGTGGCTCTGTCCCTGTGTGTTTGTGTCTGTGTGTTTTCCTGGTCTCAGAACAGCTCAGAAGTGCAGACTGGGGGCTCTGAGATTGAAATCGCTGACGTCAGTACCAGTTGCCTCTGCAAGCAGTGTGTGTTCAGATACTCTCAGAGAGACTGTAATCACAAAAAAAGATATGGTGCAGCCTCACAAAGATAGCAGAAAATAATCTTTGCTTCTTCCCTGCGCTGCTCGCGATGGGTTGCTGCATCTCCAGAGGTGAGTCTACCTTCCGAAAAATAACCACTTCTTCCCAGAATCAGACCGTGCCCTTTGCGTCTGGCTAACTCCATCTCCTTTAGCCGTGGTGTTAAATAGCAATCTGGAATTGCAAGGAGACTGTATAGCGAATTAAATCAGCCTGGTTTGTTGTTGCTATGGTTACACGCACCAATGGAACAGGACCTTGCTGCTAGTATCAGGCGGGAGAGTGCTACACTGAGCACAAAATCAATGGTGCCCAATATTATATTCAGTACAGGTTTGGTGGAACATTCTAGAATTGTAGAGCTGCAATTTCTGTGTTTGCCTTGATGGTTCTGTGGAAATCTAATCGCCTCTATTTGTGGTCGGAGCTGGGCGCACTGCAGCGGATGCGATAGTCACTCTTGAAAACTGAATCAAATGGCAAGTCAGAGTCTAGACTGTGATCACCCTCACCTTGTAAGCCAAGCATTTGGTGCCCACTGCTGAGTGCGTGCCCAGACTGCACTAGAGGGCTGATAGAGGTCGACTACATTTGTATAGAACTGAGCGGGTCTGTGACCCTGAAGGAATTAGAAGGACCAGTTGTGTTTATGTAACAACCTTGGATTTGTAGATGATCGATGATGACTGTTTTGAATGGCCGACCGAAGAGGTAGACATAGGAATGCCTGTTCAGCTTTGGCATGGACTTGCACAAGGTATCTGTTAAAGTCCTTCATTATGGAGTTTATTATGCATTTAAGGCTGAAGTTCAGATTGTTAAACTGATTCAGAGGGCGCTGGAGCAGGAGGAGAAAGAGAGTAAACATAACAAGCAGATTCGAAGATTGGCAGAATGTGGCAACCGGGGACCTGCGATGTTCCACAGTTGTGCTACGGTGTTACGTGATTTAGACAATGGGAAGGACATCCACACACCCAAGTTTGCTGGTGGGGGCACAGCGAGCACTTTAGGTGAAAATTAAATAATCAAGAGTTGCCAGTGGATTGTGTAAATGCACAAAGATGTGGCAAATGAAATGGGCCTTGAAAACAATGGAATGAGATGCCTTCTAATTGGAGAAAAGATGAAAGGATGCGTAGATCCACATCCATGCACCATGGAAGTGGTCAGCAAGTAACCAAAACGACCAATGCCAGGCTGGACTTTGTACTCGGGATATAAGGAGAGCAGATGAGGTGACTAAGTCCCGGTTAGTACAGAGAGTAGCATTCCTCACCATAGTTAACTGGGATAAATCCAAATTACTCCGGGACTCCGAATAGCAAGGATTACACTTCGGGGAATTTAGAAGTTAAAGGGATGATTTGTTTGAGCTTTCTTATTAAGAGCAGAAATGAGGGCAGAGAGAAAAATGATTTCAGTTGTTTGGGGAACCACGGACTGGGAGAGGTTGAGTAACAATTAGAGCTGAGCCTTCCTGTGAGGTTAGGATAAACCTACCAGCTGAACGTGGTAGAAATTTGGAGCAATCTTCTGCGTGCAGCAACTGATAAGAGGTCAATTATTAATTTTAATGCTGGGATTCCTAGATTTTGGTATCCAAAGCATTAGGGGATGTGGGAAAAAAGGAATTAGCTCATAGATTAGCCATGATAAAGTTCAATGAATTAAATAGCTGTTCCTCTTCCTGAGACACCTGTATTTATTGCTTCCAGTATTTGTTTCCCAGACTCGGTAGAGTGAATGCACACAGTCTTTCCCCAGGATTGGGAAATCAGGAACTAGAGGGCACGAAAGTTTAAGATGAGAGGAGAAAAAGTTAATATCTACCTCAGGGGCAACATTGATCAGGAAATGGAATGAGCTGCCAGAGGAAGTGGCCGAGGTAGGTCCATTAGCCTAATTTTAAAGACACTTGAACAGGCATAAGGACAGGAAGGGCTTAGAGAGATATGGAACAAGTGCGGTCTTGAAAGTAAACTCAGATTTCTTACACGCCATAGTATGACCTGAGCTCTCCTTCACTGTGTTACTGTCCACCCACACGACAATTAGGGTAGTGTCATTAGGTTACTGATCTAGTAATTCAAAGATTAAAATGTTGTATATACAATTACAGTACAGATTTGCCATAAAAGCCCATCTACATTCAGCGGCAACTTTACTGGGTATCTCCTGTACCTAATAAAGTGGCCACTGAGTGTATGTTCATGGTCTTCTGCTACTGTGGCCCCTCCACTTCCAGGTTTGACGTGGTGTCTGTTCAGAGATGCTCTTCTGCCCACCACTGCTGTAACACATGGTTATTCGAGTTACTGTCATCTTCCTGTCAGCTTGAACCAGTATGGCCGTTCTCCACTGATCTCTCTCATTAACAAGGCGTTTTCACCCACAGAGTTGCCGCTCACTGGAATCTTTTTTGTTTTCCGCACCATTCTCCGTAAACTAGGGGTGGTTGTGCGTTGAAAATCCCAGGAGCTCAGGAATTTCTGAGATACTCAATTATTCCCTGTGATCTAAGTCACCTAGATCACATCTCTTCCCCATTCTGATAGTTGGCCTGAACAACAGCTGAAGCTTTTGACTGTGCTCCTGTGCATTGAGTTGCCGCACAATTGGCTAATTAGATATTTGCAATAACGAGTAGGTGTACAGGTGTACCTAATAAAGTGGTCACTGAGCCTATGTCATTTGTGTTCTTGAGAGAAGGGAATCTGGTACCCTTGTCTAGTCTGTATGTGACTCCACGCCCGATATGGCTGGAGCTTTAAGTGCCCTCTGAAAGATGCTGGTAAGTTATTTGCTCCAAAGTCAAAATAGGAAGGACAATGACCCATTGGATGTGGCAGTGATGCTCACTTACTGTAAATGAATGAGCTGCAGGACAGAAAATAAAAGAGCCAAATTACAGCTCTGGAAAATGATCAACACATGCAAACTGGGGGAAGTGAACCAGCAAGCCAGTTGAATGGTATGATGGAGAGAGGGAGAGGGGAGGGGGCAATGATCGAGGAGAGGGACTGGGACTGTGGGTGAAGGAGAGGAAGGAGGAGGAGTGGGAAATGGGCTGTGAGGATGAGTGAAGAAAGAACAATTAACAGTAAAGTTTAGGAGAATGCACAAGGCTTAAGGAGATGAGACTGGACATGGGTAGTAATGCACATCAAACAATAGGGCATTAACACCTGTTATATGCTGTGCCCGATACTCAATGGCAATACTTATATTTTTATATATTTTTGCACCATAGATGGAAGATTTTTTGTCCACACCAGCTCTCAGAATAATCTCTCAAAACACCAGAAGAACTCTGTGGGTCAGGCAGCATCTGTGGTGGGAAATGGGTGGTTGACATTCTGGGTTGAGAACCTTCATCTGGACTGGTTGAGTCCAGGTGACACCGTCCATGTCCCTCCGCACATCATAAACACAATATATTTTGCAGATGCTGGAAATCTAGAGTAACACGCACAAAATGCTAGAGGAACTTAACAGGTCAGGCAACATCTATGGAGTGGAATAAAGAGTCAATGTTTTGGGCAGATGAAGGGTCTCTTTGGTCCTCTCCATGGATACTGCCTGACCTGCTGAGTTCCTCCATATTTTTTATATGCTGGTCCAGGTCCAGGCATCTGCAGTCTCTTGTGCCTCCTCAATGCAATCTCCTCGCTCCCATTGACCCATTTATTTGCTTGTAACCAATTCTTTCTCTCATGTTCAGTAACTGTTCTGCCTCCCAGTGACACTAGGGACAATTTACAGAAGCCAGTTAACAATCAGCATGTTTATTTTCGGGAATGTGGGAAGAAATTGGAGCATCTGTGAGAAACTCTTGGGCCCAAAGAACGAGCAGGGTTTCCGGCTGTGCTAGATTGGCCACACCGGCCTATCGAGAAACCTGAATCAGGTGATGATTTACAATAAATTAACGAGCAAGGAATACACTTGTTGATTAGATAAGGGAGGTAAGCAAAGTGAAGAATTAATCATGTCAAAACAATTAGAAGGGAAGAGGCTGATGAAGCTGGAGTGTAACATACTGCTTCTATAAATGAGCGAAATAGCAGGTGTGAGCTTCTACCCTGGCACTCTCCAGTCAGCTACAGGTAGTAGCACAACTCCAATTACGTGTCGACCTCTCTTTAAGTCAACAGAAAGTGGGCGAGGGAGGGGAATGAATGAGCAATGAAGGAATTTCAATTCATGTGCAGCACTACAATCATCTTCCTGAAACCAGTTGCTTGATCGGGAGAGGGAGTTATCTTGCCCTTCTTGACACCCAGCCTGGATGAGCTATTGAGTAAACAGTTGGACAACTGTGGAGAGCCCAAAAGTCCTTTCCTGTTTCACCCTACTGATGATAATACATCAAATGTATTGCCTGGAGTATTAACTAGACTTGGGAGTGGACTGCCACAGACTCCTTGTTCCCAGCAGGAAGTTTGTTTTCCATAAATCATGAGTCAGTGAAGGCTTTATGAATAGGGTGGAAGAGAAGAGGTTCACTTTTAGCCCATTTTAGCAGTACATCCTTCCAATTCTTGCTCAGTGCATAGATATCTAGCCTGGTTATGGAGGATGATTAACCAGACAGGTTTCTGCTTACTCACTCTTGGAAAAGAACAGAACCGGGTCTAAATAGGTCTTCACCTATTGAATGACCATCACAGAGTGGATGGGATTAAAGGTTCCAGGTTGACAATGACAGTGCACTAAATCATCTTCCTTTCTGTGGGCGGAACATAACTCATAATAAAACTCTTGCATTCCAGTTACACAAAGAACAAGTTCATTTCAATTAAATGAAGCATCTGGTATAGAGTCATATTTTTTACCATGATAAAAGGCACCCGGCTCTTTCCTTAACTCCTTCTACAACACAAGCAGTCACTTAACCTTTCTTGTTCGGGCAGTGAGAGTCCCAAATGATGGTTTCCTTTCCTTTTGTTCAAGGACTGGAGAAATTTAAAGTCCCAGGGTTGGTACTTTTTCCTTCAAAACAATGATTTCTGTAGCAAAAGCAGCAACTAAAGACATTGGAATGGATTCACAGATCTATAGAGAAAGCTACAAATTCACAGAGAAGAGGATTTGCTCTGCATTACATAAAGACCGACCCTTTGCTTTTCAAAATGGGTCTTTAAATTACTTAAGCCAACTGCTTTTCTTTCCTATTTGGCAGAATCCTAGACTCATTAAATTATTACATCTCCAAAGGAGGCCATTTACAGGGGTCATCAACTCTCCTCTGATCTAAAGAGAAGAACCCTAGCTCCTTGAGTCTGTCCATATTACTGACCCCTCTCAACCCAGACTTATCCTAATGAGCCTCTCAGAAACTTTCATATCCTTCTTGAAGTCTGAAGTGTTGAATTGGACACAATACTCCAGTTATTTGACTTCAATCCACCATCCTTGTTTTGTTGTTCTTCCCTCTAAAGGGAAGGATGACACAGGATATTTCAATTACTTTATTAACTTACCCTGACATCTTCAAAGACTTATCCAACTATATACCTCTGAATGCCACTGTTCCTGCTTTTTGTCCTTAATTGGTCTCACCATTCCTTCACTGCCATTTACTAGTTCAATATTTTTGTTTCATTGAATTTATGTTCAGTGTGTTGTCTGAACCTACGTACCAGTGATGTTGCGGTAAACAGGTTTTTCCCTTAGTGTACTTGTGCACATGACAATAGACTCCACTGGACTTGAATTTTGCAGGTGCAGTCCAATCATACTTGACCTCAAACAGAATAGATGGTCATGAATCAACAGCTTTAGGTGGATTGGAGTCACACATAGACTAGACTGGGTAAGGATGGCAGATTTGGGAGCAGCACAGCAGCACAACTGCTAGAGTTGATGTTTCACAGCTTTAGAAACCCGGGCTCAGTCCTGACCACCTCCAGGACTGGGTTTGCCTAGTTTGTATGTTTTCCGTGACCTCTTTCCTACAGATGCTCCAGTTTCCTCCTGCACCCTAAAGATGAACAGGTTAACTGGCTACAGTAGATCATCCCTCAAGTGTAAGTGATCGTTAAGACCTAGGGAGAGTTCAAATTCAGGTTCAGATTTATTTATTATCACATGCACGTCGAAGCACACTGTGAAATGCATCATTTGTGTTAACAACCGAAGGACGTGCTGAGGGGCAAGTGTTGCCACGTATTCTGGCACCCACAGCGTTTAGCAGAACCACGCAAAAATCAAAACAGGACAACAGTCAGACAAGCCCCTTTCATCAAATGGGATTAGTGCAAAATGAGTATTTAATGGTCAGTGTGGAGGTAGTGGGTCAAAGGCTCCGTTTTTGGTGCTGTACGTCTGTGAATGATTCCTCAACATTGAAGACATGTAGACCCCCCCCCCCCCGCCCCAGCGGGGAATTGGCAGTGTCTGGACTGGTTGTCACTAAATGGGACAGTAAGGAGGCAGGCGTACTTCTTATTCCAGAAAGTATGCAATAACTATTTGCCACTTTTACCGAACAAGCAAACATTTTTATCTTTCTTCTATTATTTCCTACCTATCTAATGTAAACGCTGGCCCACTTTTCATCATTAGTGTATAATGGTTGGTGGTGCTGAAAGAGTGGAAAAGAGGTTATGACAAATCAGGGGTGTCCTATACTCTCTGTCTGAAAGTCTGTAGGTTCTGAATGGACAGAAAGGAGGAAAATAATTTGGAATTCCATGGTGCCAAATCATAAGCACATGAGATTGTGCTGATGCACTAAATCCAGAGTAAGACACACAAAGTTTTGGGTGTGTTACTCTGGATTTCCCTGGGTATTTGAGTCTCTGGGAATGAATGAATGGGAGCTGGAGACAAGACTGATATAAGATGGCGCCACTGGAGTTTAGAAAGAAACTGAGAGGATTGGGATTGGTACGGGAAACAAATGGAGACTGAAGAGTTGCCGTTTATCAGGAAAATTTTAGAGCAGGGGTTCCCAACCTGGAGTCCACAGTCCCCTTGCTTAATGGTGTTGGTCCATGGCATGAAAAGGATGAGAATCCCTGTTTTAGAGGTACAATTCCTTATTTATCGCAGGTTCCACTTCCCTCAATGTGATTAATCATTTCATCTCTTTAGAAATTCTCACAGCTGTTTATGATAATCCCTCAACTACTGGCGATGCCCCTCAGAATGCAAATAAAGCTGTGGCTCAGGAGAAGAAAAAACATCCACCGACTGCTGAAGACCAAGATGTCTGCAAGGTAATGATCTGTGAGCCAATTCTGCATGGGCATGTGGCACTAAATCCCGAAGAACAGAAACTAACCCAACCCTCCATCTGCTTATAAAATATCTTTCCTCTCAATCTGTCTAACCCCCGGCTCCAAATCTCCCTGGTCAATATCACAATCCGGGTATTGGGCCAGCGTCCATTTTTGTCCTATTCTGTCTCTCTGCAGTTTCCATCACTTCAGCCATCCATTGCTCTCTGCTGCCTCTCCACCACGATCTCCCATCTTGCATGCTCTCATTCCGCCTTCTGTCCCAGAAGACCTGCTCCTTTCCCCTGGAGGCTGCAGGCGACACCAAGAGAGCAGCTCTTCTTGTCAGGTTCCCTGCTCCAGTACCACGTTTGATTCCAGAACGGGTGGCTTTCCACTTGCCCGGTGTCACCTTGAGAATGAGTTTGAGTTTCCAGAGGTCAGTAGTGTCACAGTGAAATGTGGACAAATCTGGACCAGTGGAAAACAGACATGGGTCATGCTGGTCCTGATTAATTGGCAACATTTTGAATCATGTGACTGTAACATCCAATCAGTGCCAAGTGTGCTGTCACCTCGGCCAGTATTTCGTACAGGTGGCTCAGTCTTGGCAGCTTCTGGTACCTGCACTACTTAAGAAGCCAAAGTCAAGCTCCTAAGTCGTCATGGTGACCATAGGGGCAAGTTGGGCTTGCTGAATCAAGAATGCCTCAGCTCTGGGATCTTGCTGTGTTGTCCCAGAGGTGCTGAGGGAGGAGGTGGCGAGGTGGAGAGAGGTTCTCCATCCTGCCTGAGGAGAGTCGGGAAGTTGCCCAGATACAGAGCACAAAGCGCAGAGGGAGGTGCTAGCTCAGGAGGTGAACGCATGGAGTCGGGTGGCAAGTAGCTGGATGCAGTTTGACTTAAGACTTGGTGATTAAGGTTAGTAAATACACTGTCAAATGCCTCACCCGTACAAATTCACTTAAACTGCTGCCTTTGTAAGAAAGATGACACGTGCCAAGCCCTCTGGGAATGAAGGCATCTCTTGTGTAACAGAAGAAGACAACCTTCTTAGGTCTTGACAGCTTCATCCTGGACAGATTCCAATGGGTAGATGTTGATGATAATTGACTTCACAGCCACAGACTGAGCAGACGTCACACACCTTTGTTGTGAGGGAGCCCACGGTATATTTAGGTGAGGACCTCTGCACTGCTTCACGGGAACGTGGATGCTGGAAGACCCTTGGCAAATACGCAGCCTCCTGACTCCCCTCCTCCCTGCGCTGGTAGCAGATCGGTTCCCCGCTCATCCCTCAGTCAAGTTTCAGCCCACAGGACAGGCCACTGAACCACACAGAGGCATCTGGTGCATTACAGAGGACTTGAAGCCAGCACTCGCTCCTCGAGATCCTTGTGGAGAGCACCAACAGGCGATGTTTGCAGGCATCAGCCACTGAGAAAATGATCTGCAGAAATTAAACAGCAGCTAATCCACAAGCAATGTTCCCTACAAGTAGGTTTAGCAGTGAATTCAGTAGATTTTTTTTACGATTAATGAACCACACTCAGTTGCACGAGGTTTAAACATACTGCATTTGCAATACTAAAATTGAGTGTGTAAATAGTGTTTTTAAAGCAAGGTTACGTGAAGATACTTTATTATCTCTCCTGCTTAGCACCGGCCTTCAGAGTGCTTATTCCTCATGGGGTCTTGATCCCAGAGTCCTAGCATACGTAACTTTGTCCCATGCTGGACGTGACTTCGGAAAGGGTATTTACTCAGGCTGTGCACTGCTATGCCAGCAACATGGCGCGGAGCTGGGCAGGGTGGAGGTGAGTGACGTAACTGCTCGCTGCTGGGATAGGGGCCACACTTTCTGTGCTGTCTGGCACAGTGGGTGTGGCCTATTATTGAGGGCCGGTGGCCCCTCCTCCGATTGTTGACATACTCGAATTGAGAATCAGAATCAGGTTTAATATCAACGGAATAATGTGTGAAATTTGTTATTTTTGCTGCAGCAGTACCAGGCAATAAATAATAATGAAGAAAATATGAATTGCAGTAATAAATATAATAGTTAGATAAGTAGCGCAAAAAAGTAGTGAGGTAGGGTTCACGGGTTCAGTGCCCATCAGAAATCAGATGGCAGAGGGGAAGAAACTGTTCCTGAATCGTTGAGTGTGTGTCTTCAGGCTCCTGTAACTTCCCCAAGATGGTGTCAATGAGAAGAAGGCACGTCTTAGGTGATGGGGGTCCTTAATGAGGGTGGATGCTGCCTTTTTGAGGCATCGCTCCTTGAAGATGTCCTGGATGCTACGGAGGCCAGTGCCCATGAGGGAGCTGACCCAGTTTCGGTCTGAGTTGTGGGGCTACGATCTCTCTCTCTCCGCCCCCTGTTGGATGTGACGGAAGCTGCTGTCTCTCTTTTTTGGGGCGGGGAGGCCACGCTTATCCCTAGCTCCCCACTGTTACAAGACGGACATTGTGATAAGACTTTTGAATAGACAGCTCATACGATAAAGATGGTCAAACTCTCAGTCTACTCTGCCATGCCTACTTGCTCTGGACTTTCTCTACAATGTATTCATTATATTCTGCATCCTGTTTATTGTTTACCCTAATTACTCGGTGTTTTTATAGAATGGTCTGTCCGGATGGCACGCAAAAACAAAGCTTTTCATTGTATCTCAATGACCTGTGACAATAATAAACCAATTACTAGCCCAGGTATTTCTCAACAAAAGCAGCTCAAGAGTAGACATTGGGCATCAAAGTCATAGTCATAGTCATACTTTATTGATCCCGGGGGAAATTGGTTTTCGTTACAGTTGCACTATAAATAATAAATAGTAATAGAACCATAAATAGTTAAATAGTAATACGTAAATTATGCCAGTAAATTATGAAATAAGTCCAGGACCAGCCTATTGGCTCAGGGTGTCTGACCCTCCAAGGGAGGAGTTGTAAAGTTTGATGGCCACAGGCAGGAATGACTTGTGACCATCCAGAAGTCTCTTGGCTGTGCGGTCAAACAAAGAGAAGGGGAGATAGTGACCAGGAGGAGAATCAATCAGCTTTATTATCACTGACGTGTGTTGTGAAATTGGTGGTTTTGCGACAGCAGTACACTCTAAATAACAAAAGGAATATATATAAAAAATGGCAAGGTAGTGTGCATGGGTTCACGGACCTTTCAGCAATCTGATGGTGGAGCGGAAGAAGTTGTTCCTGAATCGCTGAGCGTGTGCCTTCAGGCTCCCGTACCTCCTCCCTGATGCTAGCATTGAGAAGGGGGAATGCCCTGGGTTGTGAGGGGCCTTCATAAAGGATGGCGCCTTTTTTGAAGCATCACCTTTTGAAGACCTGTCAGTGGGAGGAGGCTAGAGTTCATCGTTGAGCTGATTGAGCTTTTTCAATGCTTTGCATTGGAGCCTCTCCACCAGGCAGTGAGGCAACCTTTCAGAACGATCTCCACAGTACATCTGTAGAAATTTGGTAGTATCTTTGGTGACATACCGACTCACCTCAAAGTCCGAATGGAATGTATCCATTGGTGTGCCTTTTTTGTCATTGCATCACCGTGTTGGGCCAGGATAGATTTTCTGTGATGTTGATACCCAGAAGGCTGAAGCTGCTGGCTGTGACTATAGAGACCACAGGATCAGGTCTGGTCACGCACATATAGCAGGGGCTTCCCGTCTCCAGCAATGGCCGCGCTCACCGCCCCAGTGCCACGTTTCAGCACCGTGTGGCTGCCCCAACACACCAACACCAGGCCCCTCGGTCATTACACACGAGCCTTGCAGCAGCAGGATCAGTTTAACCATTTCATTCCCATGGGAGCTGCAGCAGGAGGGTGGGCCCACAACCGGCTCCCCATCAGACGAGTGGAAAGGAAGGGGGTTCATGCCAGGCTCCCAGAACAACACCACTGACTGTGATACGAGGAAGAGTGACCCCCATTTTGCACTGTTTCCATGCCTGGGAATGCATCCTGAGACGAGTGTGTGCTCTCGGTCTTTCCAGTGGGCTTTATAATGTTGAGGCTTTAAGAAGCACCGGTGAGGCCTC